>NC_045957.1:47193174-47493174 GCF_010909765.2 Amblyraja radiata | reverse complement strand
CAATTGTAAAAGATGAGATAGCCGAACATTTGGATAGCAGTAACAGGATTGGTCCGAGTCAGCATGGATTTACGAAGGGGAAATCATGCTGGACTAATTTTCTGGAATTTTTTGAAGATGTAACTAGGAAAATGGACAAGGGAGAGCCAGTGGATGTAGTTTACCTGGACTTTCAGAAAGCATTTGATAAGGTCCCACATAGGAGATTAGTGGGCAAAATTAGGGCACATGGTATTGGGGGTAGAGTGCTGACATGGATAGAGAAGTGGTTGGCAGACAGGAAACAAAGAGTCGGGATTAACGGGTTCCCTTCAGAATGGCAGGTAGTGTCTAGTGGGGTACCGCAAGGCTCGGTGCTGGGACCGGGCCTATTTACAATAAACATCAATGATTTGGATGAAGGGATTCAAAGTAACATTAACAAATTTGCAGACGACACAAAGGAAGGCAGATTACTATCTAAATGGCGTCAAGTTGGGAAAAGGGGAAGTACAACGAGATCTGGAGGTCCTTGTCCATCAGTCTATGAAAGTAAGCATGCAGATACAGCAGGCAGTGAAGAAAGCGAATGGCATGTTGGCCTTTATAACACGAGGAATCGAATATTGGAGCAAAGAGGAGGTCCTTTTGCAGTTGTACAGAGCCATAGTGAGACCACACCTGGAGTATTGTGTGCAGTTTTGATCCCCTAATTTGAGGAAGGACATTCTTGCTATTGAGGGAGTGCAGCGTAGGTTTACAAGGTTAATTTCTGGGATGGTGGGACTGTCATATGCTGAGAGAATGGAGCAGCTGGGCTTGTACACTCTGGAGTTTAGAAGGATGAGAGGGTTTCTCATTGAAACTGTTTAAATTGTTAAGGGTTTGGACACGCTAGAGGCAGGAAACATGTTCCCAATGTTGGTGGAGTCCAGAACCAGGCGTCAGTTTAAGAATAAGGAGTAAGCCATTTAAAACGGAGACGAGGAAACACTTTTTCTCACAGAGATTGGTGAGTCTGTGGAATTCTCTGCCTCAGAGGGCGGTGGAGGCAGGTTCTCTGGATGCTTTCAAGAGAGAGCTATATAGGGCTCTTAAAAATAGCGGAGTCAGGGGATATGGAGAGAAGGCAGGAACGGGGTACTGATTGGGGATGATCAGCCATGATCACATTGAATGGCGGTGCTGGCTCAAAGGGCCGAATGGCCTACTCCTGCAACTATTGTCTATTGTCTATTGAGGAGGCCCAGGACAGAAAGGTCGGATTCGGAATGGGAGGGGGAGTTGAAGTGCTGAGCCACCGGGAGATCAGGTAGGTTATTGAGGACCGAGCGGAGGTGTTCGGTGAAACGATCGCCAAGCCTACGCTTGGTCTCACCGATGTAGATCAGCTGACATCTAGAGCAGCGGATGCAATAGATGCGGTTGGAGGAGGTGCAGGTGAACCTCTGTCGCACCTGGAACGACTGCTTGGGTCCTTGAATGGAGTCGACGGGGGAGGTAAACTGACAAGTGTAGTATTTCTTGCGGCTGCAAGGAAAGTGCCAGGGAGGGGGTGGTACAGGTGGGAAGGGAAGAATTGACCAGGGAGTTACGGAGGGAGCGGTCTTTGCTGAAAGCAGACGGGGGGAGATGGGAAGATGTGGCGAGTGGTGGGGTCACGTTGGAGGTGGCGAAAATGACGGAGGACTATTTGTTGTATGTGACGGCTAGTGGGGTGAAAGGTGAGGACTAGGGGGACTCTGCCCTTGTTCCGAGTGGGATGATGGGGAGAGAGAGCAGTGTTACGGGGTATTGAAGAAACCCTGGTGAGAGCCTCATCTATAGTGGGGGAGGGGAACCCCCGTTCCCTGAAGAATGAGGGCATTTCTGATGCGAATGAAAATTATTTTTTCTAGTCTAAAATCTGTGGTTGAAAAGTTACTAGAGAATTTTCTGAGGGATAAGATATACATGCATTTAGATGGACGTGGGACAATTAATGACAGTCAACATGGCTTTGTATGTGGGAGATGATGTTTCACAAATCTTATTGAATTTTTTGAAGGTTTGACCAAATAGGTTGATGAGGGCAGAGCTGTAGATGTACATATTCAATCACTCTAACCTGAAGACTGTACTCCCCAAATTCCACCAACATGTCTCCTTCCCCACTAGAGTAGACAAGACACTGGACAAAGTCTACACCAACATGGCTGAAGCTTACAAAGCCATCCCCCTCCCCCACCTTGGTCAGTCTGATCACGTCTCATTGTTCCTGCTCCCTAAGTACTCCCCACTCATCAGACGGGTTAAACCAACTGTGAGGACAGTTAAAGTCTGGTCAGAGGAAGCGGACTTCACACTTCAGCAGTGTTTTGGAAACACTGACTGGAAGGCGTTTGCAGCCCAGGCCACCCTTGACTCCCACACGGACATTGATTCCTACACATCCTCTGTTCTGGACTTTATAAACTCCACCATCAATAGTGTCACCTCCCTCAAACAGGTGACCATATTCCCGAATCAGAAGCCATGGATGAACAGCGAGGTCAGGCTACTGCTGAAAGCACGGGACACCGCTTTCAGGTCAGGCGATGCTCGAGCCTACAGTTCAGCCAGGGCTAACCTGAAGAGGGGCATCAAGAAGGCCAAGCACTGCCATAAGCTCAGGATTGAGGAGCACTTCAACAACAACTCCGACCCCCGACGCATGTGGCAAGGCATCCAGGCCATCACGGACTACAGACCCTCCAACACCACCCCCACATCCAGCGACGCCTCCTTCCTTGAGGAGCTTAACCACTTCTATGGCCGCTTCGACAGGGACAATCTAGAGACAGCCATCAAGGCTGTGCTACCTGCCGATCACCAACCCCTCACACTCACCCCCTACGACGTATTCGTGGCACTGAGTAGGACTAATGCACGTAAAGCTGCTGGCCCTGACGGCATCCCTGGGCGCGTGCTCAGGGCCTGTGCTGCGCAGCTGACAGACGTCTGGACTGACATCTTCAACCTGTCACTTGCCCAAGCAGTTGTCCCCACGTGCCTTAAATCCACCTCCATCGTGCCAGTGCCAAAACACTCCACTGCGGCAAGCCTCAACGACTTCCGCCCAGTTGCACTTACCCCCATCATCACCAAGTGCTTCGAGAGGCTGGTCCTGGCATACCTCAAAAGCTGCCTACCCCTCACACTGGATCCCTATCAGTTTGCCTACCGCAAGAACAGGAGTACGGAGGATGCCATCTCAACGGCACTTCACTCCGCCCTCTCCCACCTCGACAACAGAGACACTTACGTAAGAATGCTGTTCATCGATTACAGCTCAGCATTCAACACCATTATACCATCAAAACTGATCACCAAACTCGGTAACCTGGGCATCGACCCCTCCCTCTGCAACTGGATACTGGACTTTCTAACCAACAGACCCCAGTCTGTTAGGTTAGACAAGCACACCTCTTCAACCCTCACCCTGAACACCGGCGTTCCACAGGGCTGTGTGCTGAGCCCCCTCCTCTACTCCCTCTTCACCTATGACTGCACACCTGTACATGGTACTAACACCATCATCAAGTATGCAGATGATACAACGGTGATTGGCCTCATCAGCAACAACGATGAGTCGGCCTACAGGGAGGAGGTCCAGCACTTAGCAGCATGGTGCGCTGACAACAACCTGGCCCTTAACTCCAAGAAGACCAAGGAGCTCATTGTAGACTTCAGGAAGTCCAGGGGCGGCACGCACACCCCCATCCACATTAACGGGACGGAGGTGGAACGTGTTTCTAGCTTCAGGTTCCTGGGAGTCAACATCTCCGATGACCTCTCTTGGACCCACAATACCTCAACTCTGATCAAGAAGGCTCACCAGCGTCTCTTCTTCCTGAGGAGACTGAAGAAGGTCCATCTGTCTCCTCAGATCCTGGTGAACTTCTACCGCTGCACCATCGAGAGCATCCTTACCAACTGCATCACAGTATGGTATGGCAACTGCTCTGTCTCCGACCGGAAGGCATTGCAGAGGGTGGTGAAAATTGCCCAACGCATCACCGGTTCCTCGCTCCCCTCCATTGAGTCTGTCCAAAGCAAGCGTTATCTGCGGAGGGCGCTCAGCATCGCCAAGGACTGCTCTCACCCCAACCATGGACTGTTTACCCTCCTACCATCCGGGAGGCGCTACAGGTCTCTCCGTTGCCGAACCAGCAGGTCCAGGAACAGCTTCTTCCCGGCGGCTGTCACTCTACTCAACAACGTACCTCGGTGACTGCCAATCACCCCCCCACCCCCCGGACACTTATTATCACTTATTATTATTTATTTAAATCATTTGCTATGTCGCTCTTCCAGGGAGATGCTAAATGCATTTCGTTGTCTCTGTACTGTACACTGACAATGACAATTAAAATTGAATCTGAATCTGATCTGAATCTGATATGGATTTCAGCAAGGCATTTGGCAAGGTTCCACACGGTAGGCTGCACTGGAAGGTTAGATCGCATGGGATCCAAGGAAAGCTTGCTGACTGGATAGAAAATTGACTTCATGGAAGGCGTGATGGATGAAAGACATTCTTGCCATAGAGGGAGTACAGAGAAGGTTCACCAGACTGATTCCTGGGATGTCAGGACTTTCATATGAAGAAAGACTGGATAGACTCGGCTTGTACTCGCTAGAATTTATAAGATTAAGGGGGGATCTTATAGAAACTTACAAAATTCTTAAGGGGTTGGAAAGGCTAGATGCAGGAAGATTGTTCCCGATGTTGGGGAAGTCCAGAACATGGGGTCACAGTTTAAGGATAAGGGGGAAGTCTTTTAGGACCGAGATGAGAAAAACATTTTTCACACAGAGAGTGGTGAATCTCTGTAATTCTCTGCCACAGAAGGTAGTTGAGGCTAGTTCATTGGCTATATTTAAGAGGGAGTTAGATATGGTCCTTTTGGCTAAGGGGATCAGGAGGTATGGAGAGAAGGCAGGTACAGGATACTGAGTTGGATGATCAGCCATGATCATATTGAATGGCGGTGCAGGCTCGAAGGACCGAATGGCCTACTCCTGCACCTAATTTCTATGTCTCTATGATGGTAAGTTGTCTTTTGGACTGGAGGCCTGTGACTAGTGGTGTGCCTCAGGGTTTGATGCTGGGTTCATTGCTGTTTATTACCTATATCAAAGATTTCTATATGATGTGAACGTGCAAGGCATGATCAGCAAATTTACAGATAATACTAGAGTGGATGGTATTGTAGATAGCAAAGATGGTCGTGAAAAATTGCAGCAGCATCTTGATTTGTTGGGCAGATAGGCTGAGGAATGGTTATTCGAGTTTAATACAGAGACGTGCAAGGAGCTGCATTTTTGGAAGTCTTACCAGGGCAGGACCTACACAGTGAATGGCAGGGCTCTGAGGAGAGTTGTGGAGCAGAAGGATCAAGTAGTGCAGGTTTGTGGTTCTTTGAAAGTGGTGTTACACGTAGATAGGATGGTCAAGTGGCTTTTGGCACATTGGCATTCATCAGTCAGAGTATTAAGTATCGAAGTTGGGAGGTCATGTAACACTTGTACAATACATTGGTGAGGGCACACTTAGAGTATTGTGCTCAGTTTTGGTCACCCTGTTAGAGGAAATACGTTGTTAAGCTGGAAAGAGTGGAGAAACAATTCACCAGGATGTTGCTCAGGCCCTGGGGAGAGGTTGAACGGACTAGGACTTTGTTTCTTGCAGTGCAGGAGGATGAGGGGTGATCTTATAGAGGTGTTTAAGATCATGAGAGGAATAGATAGGGTAAATGCACAGAATCTTTCACCCACGGTAGGGGAAATCAAAATCCAGAGGACATAGTTTTAATGTGAGGGGGGAAACATTTTAATGGACAACTTTTTAAACACAAAGGGTGGTAGGTGTATACGAGCTGCCAGAGGAGTTAATTGTGACAGATACTATCAAAACATTTTGACAGGTACAGGTGCACAACCTTTTATCCGAAATTCCAAATAACGAAAAGCTCCGAATAGCGGACATTTTTTCGGACCTTGAAGAAAGGTCCTTGAAGACGTTCACCGAGGGCGGCCCGCAGAGGTGACAGCGGAACCTCCGGTCGGTCCTCGAAGAAAGGGGAACTAAATCCCCATTCATAAAAGAGAAGGTGAGGGTATATTGCGCGGGAGGGTTAATAATTGACAATCTGCTGCTGCCTGCCCGCTGAGTTAAAATGTTCCCATGGTAGACTATCGATACACAGTGTATCGTGAGTCTTGCGTGGGAACTTTTTAACTCAGCGGGCAGGCAGCAGCAGATTGTCGCTCCCTTCAGTTTCACCCCACCTACACCCCTCTGCTTCCCGGCCATGTGTGTGACCCCTTCCCTCCCCTCTCCAGCTCCCCGCCCATTGCACCGGCGCGGGGGCTTTGCACTGTCTTCACGTCGGCGATGCCAGCAGGTCAGTGCCAGTCACCGGAGACGTCAGGACCAACGGGACACCGACCCCCAGGCCCACTGCAAGCATGGAGATCCCAGAGACGCACAGCCCAGCCCCGTTCCAACTCCAGAGGAACACGCTCCCCGTAGGGACAGAAGCTGATGGTGTGCAAGGTACGTCTTGTTCTTGGGGTTGCGGATGAGGGGGCGCAGCTCGGGCTGTGACGTCTCCGGCCACCCCCCTGTACAGGAGCTGAGACTACACTGTACCGCCCTTGCAGGTGAGCAGGAGAGTGGGGTTGTTTGCAGTTGCAGAGGGAGGGGGCAAGGGCGGTACAGTTCCCAGTCTCAGCTCCTGTCCAGGGGGGTGGCCGGAGACGTCAGGACCAACGGGACACCGACTGCAAGCACGGAGATCCCAGAGACTCACAGCCAGCAGCAACTCTAGCCCAGCCCCGTTCCAACTCCAGAGGAACCCGGGTTGCGGATGAGGGGGCGCAGCTCGGGCTGTGGGCGAACTGCCACTTGTCGCTGTAGCGGCCCATCGGGGAGCGGGTTCCCGTTGGTCCTGACTTCTCCGGCCACCCCCCTGTACAGGAGCTGAGACTGGGAACTGTACCGCCCTTGCCCCCTCCCTCTGCAACTGCAAACAACCCCACTCTCCTGCTCACCTGCAAGGGCGGTACAGTGTAGTCTCAGCTCCTGTACAGGGGGGTGGCCGGAGACGTCAGGACCACCAGAAGCCGCTCCCCGATGGGCCGCTACGGCGACAAGTGACAGTTCGCCCACAGCCCGAGCTGCGCCCCCTCATCGGGACACCGACCCCCAGGCCCACTGCAAGCACGGAGATCCCAGATCAGCAACTCCAGCCCAGCCCCGCTCCAACTCCAGAGGAACACGCTCCCCGTAGGGGCAGAAGCTGATGGTGTGCAAGGTACGTCTTGTTCTTGGGGTGGCGCAGCTCGGGCTGTGGGCGAACTGCCACTTGTCGCCGTAGCGGCCCATCGGGGAGTGGATTCCTCTGGAGTTGGAGGGGGAGGGGGGTATTGTGCTGTTTGATCGCCCCCTGCTATCCCAGGGACAGGGAGACACAGCGGCTTTTGAGAATAGTGGGCAATCACTTCCAAAGTTCTGCCCACACAGTCAGTACACCTCTCCTACACTTGTCTCCCGCACTAAGATCATCTCGCAGAGAATGATCCCAGCCTAACCCTCCCTATTCTCTCCTATTCTGCAAGAAAAAACTACATTGAAAACTCAAACTCGCGATCGAGTAACTGCCGGGATCGAGGCGCAAACTCGCGACCTTGCGGATATGAGCCGGGCACTCTACCACTGAGCCAGCCGTTAAAATCTACGCTAAAAATCTTCCATTCCGAAAGCCGAAAAATTCCGAATTCAGAAAAGTGTCTGGTCCCAAGGCTTTCGGATAAAAGGTTGTGCACCCGTACATGGATTGGATAGGTTTAGAGGGATACGGGTCAAATGCTGGCAGGTGGGATGAGTTCGATGTTGGCATGTTGGTCAGCGTGGCCTAGTTGAACTGAATGGCCTGTTTTCACGTTGTGTGACTGAGAGGGTGGTAGGTGTCTAGATCATGCTGCCAGGGGTGGTGGTGGAAGCAGATACAATTATGGCATTTAAAAGGGTTTTATATAGGCACATGGATATGCAGGAAATGGAAGGATATCGTTCATATTCAGGCAGATGAGATTAGTTTATGTTGCCCTCATGTTCTTTGCAGACATTGTGGGCCGACGGTCCTATGCCTGTGGTATACTTTTCTATGTTTTTATGTTAAAAAAATGCTCAATGTAAAACTTTGTTTGTTAAGTTTTGAGATACAGCATAGAAACAGGACCATCGGTTCATTGAGTCCACACCATCCATCAATCACCTGTTCACCCTAGTTTATGCTATCCCACTTTTCCATCCACTTTTTACACTGGGGACAATTTATAGACGTCAATTAACCCACAAATCCCTGCATATTTGGCATGTGGGAGAAAACCCACATCTTCACAGAGACGACATTCAAACCTCTCACAGAAAGCACCCAAGGTCAGGTTCAAACTCAGGTCTCTAGAGCTGTGAGGTAGCAGCTATTGCCACAATGTTCAGATTCAGAAGATGCAGAAAGTAAAGATGAGAGTTCAGCAAGCAATTAAATTGGCAAGTTGGTCATGATTTCAAATGGGTTAAATTGCAATAAGGGAACCTTGTTGAAATCATATTTAGAGTAGTGTTTGCAGTTTTAGTCTCTAAAACAAAGAAGGGGTGTACTGGAATTAGAATTCGCGCAGTATATTTTAACAGCATAGATTTCTAGGGCTATCCTATGAACAGCTTTGAGAAGCTTCGGCCCAGGTCCCTAGCATTTAGAAGAATGAAAGGCGATCTCATTGACACCTACTAGATTTTGACAGATTGACTGAATATGGGCTGAGCCTGTTTTTTCTTAGTGGGGTAAAATTAAGTAGATAACAGATGACAAAAATAAGATATTCGCCCAGAAGCTTTAATTTTTACTTTCCTTCACATTTACAAATTCAAGTGAGTAAACTACCTTCTATCTGTTCTAAAAGCAAAGACTTATGATCTTAAGGTTTATTTCTGCTACTATCTTATCTTCAAGGGTTAGCATGTAATTATGAATTACAATCAAAATTAATTGAGAAGGATATAGGTAATTCATAATTACATGCTAACCCGTGAAGATGGATCAAGGCTAACTAGTAAATACAATTGGAAACCACAAATTAAATTGCAAAACTTCATATAGATTTTAAAAATTTCAATGAAAATTTTAGGCAACATTATCAATATAATGTGTAATGTACAGTTTAATGTGGATAAATGTGAGGTTATCCACTTTGGTAGTAAAAACAGGAAGGCAGATTATTATCTAAATGGTGTCAAGTTGGGAAAAGGGGAAGTGCAACGGGATCTGGGGGGTCCTTGTTCATCAGGCAATGAAAGTAAGCATGCAGGTACAGCAAGCAGTGAAGAAAGCGAATGGCATGTTGGCCTTCATAACACGAGGAGTTGAGTATAGGAGCAAAGAGGTCCTTCTGCAGTTGTACAAGGCCCTAGTGAGACCACACCTGAAGTATTGTGTGCAGTTTTGGTCCTGTCGAAGAACATTCTTGCGATTGAGGGAGTGCAGCATAGGTTTAAAAGGTTAATACCCGGGATGGCGGGACTGTCATATGCTGAGAATGGAGCGGCTGGGCTTGTATACTCAGGAGTTTAGAAGGATGAGAGGGTTTCTTATTGAAACATATAAGATTATTAATGGTTTGGACACGCTAGAGGCAGGAAACATGTTCCCGATGTTGGGGGAGTCCAGAACCAGGGGCCACAGTTTAAGAATAAGGGGTAAGCTATTTAGAATGGAGATGAGGAAACACTTTTTCACACAGAGAGTTGTGAGTCTGTGGAATTCTTTGCCTCAGGTGGAGGCCGGTTCTCTTGATACTTTCAAGAGAGAGCTAGATAGGGCTCTTAAAGATAGCGGAGTCAGGGGATATGGGGAGACGACAGGAACGGGGTACTGATTGTGGATGATCAGCCATGATCATATTGAATGGTGGTGCTGGCTCGAAGGGCCGAATGGCCTACTCCTGCACCTATTGTCTATAATATAAAGTTATACTAGGAGTTATTATCCTTAATTTTTCATGCTTACCTGTAACTGAAAATGATGCATCTGCTAAGCTTTTGTCAAACAGTTGAGAAGGAAGGAAGCCTGAAGGAGAGGGAGATTGGTCTGATTCACCAGCCATTAGATTGTTGGGTGAACTCAGGTCTTCTCCAAATACTGCTTGCCATTCCCTGCCAAAGTCACCCTCTTCCAGTGATGTCCCATTTAGTATTTCATTCAGCAAAGCCATTTCATCCTTGTCGTTTGTTTGTGGTTCCATGGAGTTGATTAGTAGTTCTGTTGGAGCTAAATTTAAAATTGAAAAACAAAACACCAGAAATTGGAAAATGTAGAAGCAAAATGAAAAATGAAATCTCATTCTCAGGTATTACAGAACGGCATATTTGTGATGCATAAAATTATAACAACACTCATTTATAAGGAGAGCTTAATTTTGGAGAAAAAGCTTTATAATTATTATTCATTTGCCATACGTGTTTCAACTTATGTGGTATGAAAAATGCTGCAATGAAACAACAGCAATTTCTTCAATGTCTGTTTCTTGAAAAAAAAATTATATTTATTCCAAACACATTCAAAAACCATACTAACAATTCATTTTTCTTTTCACACGTCATCTCTCTGGGGTTTGATTTTCCATTGTATTTCCAGTAAACTTTCAGAAAAGTTTAGAACCAGTTTTCGTTAAATAATGTGGTTTAAATCTGTAATCTTCTTGACTTGTCCAGTGTTACTCACTTAGAAATGCTCTGCAATTGAATCCAGTGAAGCAGAAGCAAGGGAAAGATCAACAGTTTTGCACAAAGGCACTTCTGGTGTATAATCAGCCACAACTGCACACCGTCTGTGTAGAACCACAAGAAATGGGGGAAGATATTAAATGAATACTTTTCATCTATGTTTACTGAAGAGAAGATAATGGAAGCTAATGAGTTGAGACATAGGAATTGTGTTATCTTAGATCATATACGAGTTACCAATCTTCAGCCACAAGTGAAATTCTGGAAGACTGTCGGATGGCTAATGTTGTACCATTATTTACGAAGGGCAGAAAGGGAAGCCAGGGAACTATAACGAGCCTGATATCACAAATTGGTAAGTTGTTAGAGGAGATTATTAGGGACAGGATCTACCAGCATTTGGATAGGCACGGACTGAAGAGGAATAGTCAGCATGGCTTTGTTCATGCCTTGCAAATCTGATGGGAGATTTTTTTTAAAGAGGTCACCAAGAGGGTTGATGAAGGCAGGGCAGTGGACGTTAGCAAGGCCTTTGACAAGGTCCAACAGGGTATGTTAGAGTGCATGGAATCTAAGGAGAGAGTAGCTGACTGACTTCAAAACTGGCTTAAAGAAGGGAGTGAAAGAGCAATTGTGATGGGTTGTTTTTTTTTTTTAATTCAAGGCCTATGACCAGTGGGGTCAATGTTGGTTCCCCTTCTGTTTGTTCAATAGATTAAAGGATTTGGATGACAATGTAGTTAATGTTGATAGTAAATTTGCAGATAATACCAAAATTAGTGATACTGTTGACATTGAGGAAGGTATGTCTAAGTTTACAACAAATGCAGATCAGCTGGGAAGGTGGGCCAAGGAATAGCAAATTGAATTTAACTCTGACAAGGGTGAGGTGCTGCATTTTGGTATATCAGACCAGGGTAGGACTTGCACAGTAAATGTTAGAACCCTGGAAAATGTTGTGGAACAGAAATATCTGGCAGTACAGGCACATGGTTACTTAAAAGTGGTGAGTCAGGTAGACAGTGTAGTGAAGGCAGCATTTAGCTGAGAAAATGACATCATGATGCAGCTATACAAGTTGTTGGTGAAACCACACTTGGAGTCCTGTGTGCTGTTCTGGCAACCTGGCTACAGGAAGGATGTAGAAGAGATTCACCAGGATGTTACCAAGGCTTGTGTGAAGTTATTGGGAGAGGTTGTTGAGGTTGGGACCTTTTTATTTCAGTGTATGAAAGTGAGAGGTGACCTCATTGAGGTTTACAAGGTCATGAGGGCGTGCATAAACTGAATGAATTGAATAAAAATGTATTAGCCAAGTATATTCACATACAAGGAATTTGCCTTGGTGCTTTGCTCGCAAGGGTAAAAACACGATATACAGTAGTCAATTAAAAATAAAACACTATAATTTAAACGTGAATATAAAGTACCAGAGTAAAAAGAGGCTACAGACTTTTGGCTGTTGAGTAGACCTACTGCTCGTGGAAAAAAGCTACTGCTGTTTTTATGTCTGGCTTTGGCGGCATTGATAGTCCGGAGTAGCCTCCCAGGGGGAAGTACTTCAAAGAGTTTGTGGCCAGAGTGGAATGCTCACAGAATATTTTCCGAAGGTAGAGGACTTTAAAACTAGAGGTTTAAGGTGAGAGGGGAGAGATTTAAGAGGGACCTCAGAAGCAACTGTTTCACCTAGAGAGTAGATCATATTTGAAATGAGCTGGCAGAAGCCACTATACAAGTAGTTACGATGAAGAATTTAAAAAGACATTTGGACACATATTGATAAGGAAGGGTTTAGAGGGCTATGGGTTAAATGCAGCTGAATGGGACTAGTCCAATATGCCAACATGGCCTGCATGAACACGTTATGCCAAAGGACCTGTGACTATGCTGTATTGCTCTATCATTCTATAGAGGTTACATAGCTATGAGAGGCATAGATCAGATAGATAGACACAATGCCAACCTAGCATGGACAAGGTGGACCAAATGGTCTGTTTCCGTGTATTACAGCTTCATGACTCCTTGAGTTCATTAAAGTCTCACAGCAAGAATCCTAACCTTTCACCAATAATTCCAATATTCAGACCCAAACAATGATTGAAACTAGCTGGTCCATCATTAATCCTTTGCCAAAATTGCTGAAGAAATAAAATGCTTTTTGGTACCCTCCAGAAGCTTCATAAATTATTTGCTCAGATAAGTTCATAAATCATGGGTGCAGGACTAGGCCATTTGGCCCATCGAGTGTAGTCTGCCATTCAATCACGCCTGATCTATCTTTCCCTCTCAATCCCATTCTCTTGCTCTCTCCCCATAACCATTGACACCCTTACCAATCAAGAATCTGCCAATCTCTGCCTTAAAGATGCCAAATGATGGCCTCCCCATCCATCTATGGCAATGAATTCCACGGATCCACCACCCTCTGACTAAAAATATTCCTCTTCATCACCTTTCTAAAGGCATGTCCTTTCATTGTGAGGCTATGCCCTCTGGCCAGAGAGTCTCCCACTATTTATTTGTTCAGACCTTAAATTTAATTTGAATGCAATTTTCATCTCCCACCCTAAGCTTTTGATTTACCATCCAAGGGAGGAGACTGCTATTTACATAGCTTTTGATCTCACCTGCATTTGCCTTCCATGTTAATCTTTCTTTAAGGACTGAAGGCCAATTGGTAACAACTTTGTTAAATGGAAGAAATTCTGCCTTTACTTTAGAAGGTCCACAAAAAATAACTTGTTCAGCACAGAAGACTGGATCAGATTAACAAATGCAAAAGTGGTCATTGAAATGCACCAAGTGTTAATCCACATTTCAGTTTACACAAATGACCACACGATGGCCAAGTACACCTTTGTGTGACCCAGCTTCTGGTCCTGCTGGGTGATTTTCAACAAAGTTATGATGGAGTATGATTGGAAGGTCATAAGCGTTAATAAAATTACTGCTAATTTGTAAATACTTTCTCTTCGATGATTAGAAATAAGCAAATTTAAAGTATTTTTAATTCCAAAATAAAATTTCTCCTGCTATTACTGCTTCTGAGTTTTCTGTAAATACAAAGGAAACAATGAATTGGGCCTGGGAAATCAGAAAGGCCAAGCTCGAACAAGCTGTCGCAAACCTGTCACCTTGATGGGCCTACTCTACCCCATTTCCATTTTTATTATATTTTTCAATTTGAGTTAGATTGGTTATGTGTAACAACTAATGGGTAGCTTTGAGAACAAACACAGACAAGAGGTGTAATGGGAATTAGTTATGTCATACTTGATACATACAAAGTATCCATCAGAACTTCAGAGCATGGGGCTTTAAAATATTCATGGATGCAGACACAAAGGCATTTAGATATATTGTGCAAAACCCACTGGTGGAATTACATTTTGGAAACAATTATAGGAAACCAATGAAAAATTTATGTCATAAATATTAGAACAAAAGCATTATCAGAAAAGATGAAGTTCATCTACTCTTGCAACTAAATTGGTTGCAACAATACTCCATCCAATCATTATGTCAACAGAAATATGTAGGATCTTCATTTATGTGGCAGCTGTTATTATAACATCATTTTATTTTCTTCTAGCCATATACTGAATAATGTCACTCTCTGACCACATTGATACATAATAATAAAGCAGTTGTGAAAGAAACAACTGTGGATGAAAGGTTCATTTAAAATGTATAAGGCAGTTAGATTTGAAGGACATTCCTGCCTTGATTCTGTATTAACATTTATGTTTAATTTTCCTCTGACAAATATATTTTGATATTTAATCTCCCAACTCAGTTTTTCTTATTTGTGCCACTGTCACTCCGCATGCAAACTCTTTTGAAGAAGTGGATAAAGGCAGCAGAGAAATACCAGCTTGATCAAGCACATTTGTAGATCCATAACCCACCTCCTCCTCCCCCACCCCACCAACTCGTATCCATTTTAGAGACACAACTACATAAGTCACTTCAGCAGAGACTATTGCACGTGAAGCCATCAATTGTCGATGTCGGGTATGACATCAGGCTCATGAACAACTCTAACTAATTGTACAGCTGGCTTGTTCTCTGGAAACACTCCAATCAATCACAGTATAGTTACCTTGGAAGCTCTAATAACACCACTGGAGCACACTGGATCACTTTCACGAATGGGAGAGTTTCGAATGTGATGCAAGTATTAGGCCCCTATTCACCCACACAAATTGACAGGAATAATTTGAATGGATCCATTTGAATTTCTCAAAAACCTGGAATTGTGACAACCTCTAACTCTTGTAACGCTTCAAAAAAAGCCTTGGAAGATTATTACTTAAAGGGCCCGAATTAAATTGAAATTATGAACATCTCACTGTCAATATATAAATCTCACAGTCATCTTTCGCCATAGCTACACATCAAAATATTGTGAATCATATTTGCAGGCATTACCATACCTTTCCGTGAACAGGTGGTGGGGACTGTTCTCACAGGCTCTGATTTGGCAGAAAGCCAAAACAAAATGTATAAGAGAAAGCCTGAATTTCTGAGGTTGCAAAGTGAGAAGTAGTTAAAGAGCTCAGGAGAAACCCAGACCAGAAGAATTTTGTAATCAATGGATGTGTCAAAGTCAAGGTGTTGCCAATGTAGGTGAACAAGGGCACAATAGTGGGCAATGGAGACGGTGCAGGTTAGCACATTAGCAGCAGAGTTTCAGATGATCTTAAGTTTACATCTCAAACTTTCATCACAGAAAATGTTGGAGCTGGTGCCGAGAGAACCAAGTTTCTGGCAGAGAAATATAACAATAATAATTTGGACCTCCTGTATTTAGCCGAGAACAAACTTTCTGACAATTTAGAGACAGAAGGGCTGTCAGGAGAGGCGATGGGAAAACTAGTGTTGTTGGTGCACACATGGTAACTGATGCTCTATCTTTGAATATTTTTAAGACTCGGCATGCAAATGAAAAATAGGAGTTAACGATAATTCCCTCTGGGACTCCTGATGTAATTGTATGAGAATGCGAAGGGAAGCTGTTGTAGGCAAATGGGTGTGGACCCACAGTTGAACAATGTAGAGACATTAGAGCAGGGGTCGGCAACCTACAGCCCCCAGGCCGAATGCGGCCTAGATGGACCATTCTGCTACTACCATTGGACTCCACTCGGAGGCCATGACCTCTGTTGGTGTAGCAAAATGGATAATCCAGAAAGGCTCTAGAACCAAAGGTCCCAGAAAATCAGTGGTGGATCTATACAGTGGTGGGAGGGTGTCTGTGGGAGGGAGGTAAAGAGAATATGGATAAATCAGATTTGAAGGGGATGAAGTTGTACCAAAGTAGGAAAAGTATAAATGGTATCTGTGAAGAAAACATTCAAAGAAGGAAGTTGACTGGTTAGCAGTTTAGTGGGAAGATATTGAAAACTTCATCCCAATACAGAACAAATGAGTATTACAAATACATTTGTAAATGAGAGCCATTGTTTGATTTGATTTATTGTCATTGTCTTCAATTAAGAGACACCAAAATGCTATTTTCCTTACAGTCATACAAATAAAAAAACACAAAACACAGAATACAGTAGTTCACAACACAAACATCCTCACAGTGGTACCAAAGTTCCCCACTGTGAGGGAAGGAACCAAAGTCCAGTCAACCTCCTCACTGATGTTCCCCAATGTTCACCCGTGGTCGGGGCCTCCCGAGTCCTCCGCAGTCGCCGCTACGGGCGGCTTGATGTTCAGGCCCTCTTGCCGGGAACGATGAAACCCCGACGTCGATAGGTAGAACAACCTCAGCTGCCTGGACTTCTGAATCGGCCACCTCCCACCGGAGTCCGTGGCTCCCGAAGTCCACAGGCCGAGCTGGGTGGAGATTCACGCTGGCGACCCCCGGCAAAGGGTCCCAGGACTCAGCGATGTTGCTCAGTGCCGCCCGCACTGGGAGTCCACAGCTCCGCGATGTCAATGCAGCAGGCCCAACACTCCAGAGCTCCAAACAGCGATCCCAGATAAGGCCTCGCCCGCTCTGTGATGTATTCAGCGCTGCACCGCTGCTGCTGAAACTCTGGTCGGTCCCGGCAGGAAAGGCCGCGCCAATCCAGTTGGTAGGCCGTGAGGAGGGGGGCGAGGGCGCGACTCGGATAATAGTCGCATCCTCGCCAGGAAGTGACTGAAGGACGGTTTCCCCCTTACCATACCCCCTTCCCCCCACGTAAAATACTAAAAAAAAACAAGAACATACTTAAACATAACAAAAAATAAAAAAGATAACCAGACTATAGGCGGAGGCAGCCATCAACAGCGCCACCGGATGTGATTGGACATCTGTGACATGACATTGTGACATCATCACTGGAAGCTGCTGGAAAAAGGCTATCTGTGAGAAGATGTTTTTGGCTTCTTGTTTTTTAACTTCAATCATGAATAACTTGTGAAATATAGGGTGAAATCTTAAGTTAACCTAAATATGGCGTGGACGGTAAAATGTGTTAGAAAATGGAAAAAGATAGACAGACAGACAGACAGACAGACAGACAGACAGAGAGACAGACAGAGAGACAGACAGACAGACAGACAGACAGACAGACAGACAGACAGACAGACAGACAGACAGACAGATAGGATTGAAGCAGGCAAGAGTACAAGGTTTGATAGTGATGGTTTGGAGTAAAAAAGGTTATGTTATCTGTAGTGCTAGAATTGAGGGAACAAATAATTTAGACAGATCAATTCTGCAGCGTCGAGTGCAAGTTGAAAAGGCTGAGTTACTTGCCTGGCGCCAAGTTTAAGGACATCTTCTCAGGCTACAGAGGTAAATGTAATTGTCATGGCCGATGCTGGAATCACGCACGCACACAATGCAAAAGAATATGAGCAGTTAGGGTCCAATTAGTAAACAGAAATACAAAGGTGTTATCACCTAATTAGCAGAGAGTAGCATGTGTTGAAGGGAAATTGAAGAAGTTTAAGAGAAATTACAAAGCATAATGCAGGGTATCACGATTGGTAAGGTGACCATTTTTATTTTCTTCAATTTGAGTCAGTGCAAGGGAAAAGATAAAATGGAAGTATCTTTATTTAAATACATGCAGCGTTCATGCACAGGCTAGTAATAAATATGATAAAATAAATGTAATTGCAAAGTGACCAAGGAACAAGTGTGAATGAGGAGCTCAGAGAATTGAACACTGTAAAAAATTAGTACTGGAGAAATAATAGGACTAAAAGCCGATAAACTCTGTAGATACTGATGACTTGTTTCCCACAGTATTGAAGTGGACATAGTGGGTGAAATAGCTGTCATCTTTGAAAATATCACAGATTCTAGAGGAGTACCCACAGATTGTAAGATAGCATACTGTATGTGACCCTCTTATAATAGAAAGGGCAAACTAACGATAAGCAGCCATAAACCTGTGAGCACAATACCAGTGGTAGAGAAAATGCTGAAATCTATTATTAAGGAGGTGATCACACAGGGAACTCAACAAATAATAATAGCTTAGGGCAGATTCTAATTTTCTATACAAGGAAAATAATTTTAGGCAAATGTTTTAGTTTTTTTTTGCGGTTTTGATGAAAATAAATGAGGAATTATATTTGGACTTCCAGTAATTTTTTTTCTCATAACCACACCAGAAATTATTAATCGCAATTAGTGCACACTGTATTGGGAGTAATATATTAGCATGGACTCATAATGGATAAAGACAGCAGAATAAAAAAGTTGGAAGACTGTGAGTAATGGGGTCATCAGGAGATTGTACTACAGGCCAAACAGCACACCATCTACAGCAATGATTTGGATGAGGGTACCAAGTGAAATGTATACATTTTTTAAAATAATTAAATGCTTTATAGTACTGTGAGCAATGAGAAAGATGCAGACTGGCTTCAGGGAGACAGATCTGGTACACGAATAGGCAAACGCATGACAGGTAGAATAACTAGAATTATGTGAAAAACTGTAAGGTCTGGAAAAAAAAAAATATCAAGGCGTTGTTCAGGTGACCCCTGTTTTACAGCCATTCGGGTTAATGGAAATTTGCTCTTAAACAATTCAGAAATAATTCTCCAAAATTTACAAAATGCAATAACATCATCTCACAGAACCTGCATAAATAATAAAGTAAATAATCAAGTCACATTACAACTCTCATATCTTGATGCATGCGCAAATGTTACAGAAAATTGGGTTATGACCCTATTTCTACGCATGCAATCCCACCACCACAATCCAGGGATCACCTGTATTTTTTTTTTTAAACAATAACAGACGAGTAATTGCACTTTCTGGTTCTGGTAACATGCCAGAAGAGTAGGGAACTTGGGCTGGGAAGTGGCAGAAGTGACAACCAGATGGCGAGACTTCATTTAAAGAAAAGCTGTCATCACCCCTCCAGTTTCTGTTGATGCAAATATCCACAACAATCTCAGGAATGGCAAAGGCCTAATTGACAAGGGAACCATCTGACAATTCACGAACTGGAACACAGGATTAAATTAACTGGGATGGAGATGATAAATAATTTTTATTAAAGGATACTCTCACATCTTTGTAATTTGTTCCTGCCTATACACTTTCTTACAAGGCATATATTTAATATAATCAATGAAGCCTTTAATGAACTCGAAGAATGGGGTGACACAGTGGCACAGCGGCAGAGCCAGAGGCATGGGTTCAATCCTGAAGAAGGGCGCTGTCTGTATGGAGTTCTATATTTTCCCTGTAACTCTGTGGGTTTCCTCCCACATTCCAAAGGCGTGCAGGTTTGTAGGTTAATTAGGTTCCTTAAATTGTCCCTAGTGTGTAGGATAGAAGTAGAGTACGTGTGATTGCTGGTCGGTGTGGACTCATTGGGTCAAGGGGTCTGTTTCCACGCTGTATCTCTAAAGGAACCAAACTAAACTAAAAATAGATTATTTGACATGGCCTAGAAATTTCAGTGCACCCAAGAGTGCAATGAATAGTTGTTGCAACAATAGGACCAGTGACAGTTTTGGTTGTGAGTTGTCTGTTCCAAGTGGCTGTTCACCCAAAACCCAAAGACTCAGGAACAAACAAATATTTCCTGTTCTTTGCTATTTCTGAGCTCAACCCAAATAGATTCTAATTCTACATGGAAATCTGCTAAGCCAAGAACATGTCCTATCTCTTGGCCTTATTGATTGCACTATACCATCTCATTTTCCTTTTGCCTGTCCTTCCTAGGCATCAAATATCCTGGAACCCCTGCTATGGTCATCATGTAATTATGATTTTATCTAATCATAATTAGAATACACCATTTATTTTTGTAAACATTGGTCAGTCTGCACTTGCCAGGAACAGAAGACTGTAGCTACAAATTGAGAGTGGATTGTCTGGGTTTATTCTCACAACATAGGAGGCCGAGTGGTGAGTTTAAAGAGGTTTATAAAATTATGAGTGACAGATAGTCAGGGTCTTTTTCTCAGTGCGGGGGAGTCTATAACTAGTAGGCACAGGCTTAAGGTGAAAGGTAAGACATTTAAGGAAGATCTGAGGTGTAAAGAGTGTTTTTTCCCCTTTAGAAAGTGGTAGGTATCTGGAACGAGTTGCTCAATGGGGTCCTGGAGGCAGATACAATTACAATGCTAAAAAGCATTTGCATAGATACTTGAATAGGGAGATTTGAATAGAGGGATTTGGGCCTAATACAGGCAAATAGGATTAGCATAGGTAGGTATCGCTGTTAGCATGGACAAGGTTGACCAAAAGGGCCCATTTCTGTGCTGTGTGATTCTATGATGCTTCGATTCGTGCTTTTAATCTTCTTTCATTTACCCCATTTGCTGTGTGTCTTTGTTGTCCATTTATTTATTTACTTTGCTCACTACATTTCTAACTTTCACTTAATGGTTTATTTCTCTCTATAGAATTCCCTTTGAAGTGCCAAGCTAGATTAAAACCTTCCCGATATCCCCAGTGAGGATATTGGTCCCCACCCCACTGAGGTGCAATCCATCTGATGTCTGTAGGTCTCAGATACCCAAAGCATGCTCTACTCCACCACTTCTCCATCTGTGTCCGTTTGCCCTTTCTTTCTAATTCTGGACATTCGCAAGTGGTACAGGGAGTAAAGATTTCATAAGGGAATATATTGAATGATTGTATGGAGACAAAATGGGCTACAGATGCTAGAACCTGCAGAGAAAAACAAACTGCCTTGAAGAACAAAGCAGACCAAGCAGCAATTGTGGAGGAAAATGAGCAATCCATCCAGGTACTCTCTACTTGTGTTCACCTTTCCCATTTGCTCCTCGCCTCTTGTTACCGACACTCTTCACCTTTCCCCACCTGGGTCCATCTGCCCATCATCCAAACACCCATCTACTTGGGTTTCTCCTCCCATGGCAACATTTCCTATCCTCTTCCCCCTCGGCTCCACCCTCCATCATTTCCCCTGCGCCCCCATCTGATTCCACCCTTGACCCATTATCCTTTGTCTCACGCTACCCTCTCCATTGTGTATATACTGACCATGTTCCCTCCATCCTCTCAGTCCTGATGCAAGGTCTTAACCTAAAATGACAGCATACATTTGCCTCCACAGATATTTTGCAACCCACTGAATTCTTCCAGAAGGTTGCTTTTTCATCATCGAATCCATATTTGTTACGCTATTTTGTTGTATAAAATTCTTTAGAGTGCCGAATTCGATTTTTGTTATGTGGACAGCTGAGTCATTGAGAAACTGTGATATAATTCAAGGTCAGGATGGTGAGAGTTTTTGAAGCTGTTTAAGCTGTGGCAATACAAAGTAAGTGATGCCCTTGATTTCAGGTGGCTCAAAGTGAGGTGCAACAGTCCTGCTAAAAAGGCACTGCTTTGATCTCAAAATATTACAGCCCTTCGCGGTATGGGAAGTCTATACCTATAATGTTATCAACTCACAAGTTCAGGCCAGATGAGCAAAATGAGCTGTACTCCAAGCGAACACCTAGATATACTCGTAAATGATTATGGATTACTTTAAATAGTGCATGGAGCTGCTGCTTGCAGTACAGATACGATTTTCTCATCATAATCCACACACTGTGTTAGGTGCAAGTTTTTGATTCAGCATGGCAGGTATTGAAGTAATTACTGAGTACTTTAAGCAATTGCATAGTGAGTAGCACCATGAGTGTTGAAATAGTGCTGTTGTGAATTGTAATTCAAACAACAAACAGATGGGGACATCATGTTTAAATAAGATCTGTGCTTCACAATCTAATTACTAGCCACATGACTGTATCATATTTTGCTCTCTACTCATAAAAGTGTCAGGAAGGACAAGAACATTATCATGTTCCTCCTAATTTACAACCAAACATTTCAGATAGCTGGCTGTTTTTGTGATCAAGTTATTCATTTATTGAAATCAGGGTTGTGATTCAACTTTATTGACCACCAGGGGCACCATACGATTGGCAGCCTTGCCAACATTCTGTCTGTTTTTTCGTCTTTTTGTTCTTTTTAGTCTGTTTAAAAGTATGGTTTTGGAGGTTCTTAGTCTTTTTTAATTTTTTTATGAGGGGGAGGTGGGGAGAGCAAGGGGAAACTGTTTCTCAGTCACTTCCTGGTCAAGGATGCATCTATTCTACGAGTCGCATCTTCGCCCCCCGCCCCCACCATCTGGATTGGCGCGGCCTTTCCTGCCGGGGGCCGACCAGAGCTTCAGCAGCGGCGCAGCACTGAATTACCTTCACGGAGCGGGCAATGCCTTACTGGGGATCACCGTGTTGAATCTACGGAGTGTTGGTCCTGCTGCTTTAACATTGTGGAGCTGTAGTTGTGGAGCTTCTAGCCGCGGGCGGCGCTGACTTTAACATCGCGGAGTCCTGGGATCCTTTGCCGAGGGCTGCCAGTGTTGAATTTCCACCCAGCTCGGCCTGTGGACTTCAGGAGCCGCAGTCTCCAGTAAGAAGTGGCCGATTCGGAAACTCCAAGCCACTGAGAATGTTCCGACGTCGGAGTTCCAGTCATCCCGGCAAGAGGGCCCGAACATTGGGCCGCCGTGGCGGCGACTGCGGAGGGCTCAAAGGCCCCGACCACGGATGAACAAAGAGGAAGGTACACAAAATTGCTGGAGGAACTCAGCGGGTGCAGCAGCATCTATGGAGCGAAGGAAATAGGCGACGTTTCGGGCCGAAACCCTTCTTCGGTCTGAAGAAGGGTTTCGGCCCGAAACGTCGCCTATTTCCTTCGCTCCATAGATGCTGCTGCACCCGCTGAGTTCCTCCAGCAATTTTGTGTACCTTCGATATTCCAGCATCTGCAGTTCCCTTTTGAACAAAGAGGAAGATGACTGAACTTTATTGCCTTCCCTCACAGTGGGAAACATTGATTCCGCTGTGTGGGGATGTTCATGTTAAATTCTATTGTGTGTTGCGTTCTTTTATTCGTATGGTTGTATGGTAACTCAAATCTCACTGTACCAATTGGTGCATGTGACAATAAATGTAAACTAGAACTTGAAAATGGACAGGTGCAAAGTTTATGCATTAGTTAACATTACGACATAAATTTAATGTACAAAAATAATCCTGCGACTAAAGTTTAGGTCACATATTTTGGTAAATAGAGCTTGCTTTGATTCCAGTTATTTTATTGGAAACATCTTTAATGACCAAGAAAGCTATTACGCTGCATCACGTTGCAGCTCCTCTTCAGCAGTGTTTCAACACCAAAAGGTAGAGTTTAAAAACTGGGTACATCAATGGAGAGGTTGTGCCATAGATTAACTGCAGGTATTAACATGGAAGGCAAATTGCTTTATTATTGTTGGTAAATTATACATACCATGGCATATTCCTGAGATTTTTGCTTTCTAGAATCATAGAGCATGGAAACAAGCCATTCGGCCCAATTTGTCCATGCTGACCGAGATGGCCCATCTATGCGAGTCCCATTTGCCCGCATTTGATCCATATCTCTCTAAACATTTCCCATCCATGTTTCTATCCAAATATCTTACAAATGTTGCTTATAGACATGCCTCAACCATTTCCTCTGGCAGGTCCTTCAATATACTCACCACATTCTGTGTGCAAATGTTGCCCCTTAGGTTCCTATTATATATTTCCCCGAGCGTGGTTCCTCAAGAGTGAAAACATATTAGAAATCTATGCTTGTGAACGAATATATGTTTATATATATTTAATCTTTAGTCTGAAGAAGAATCCCAACCTAATCCTTGTCCTCCAGAGATATTGCATGCCCTGCTGAGTTACTCCAACATTTTCTGTCATTTTTGTAAACCAGCATCTGCAGTTCATGTATCTCTATGGCTATAAATTAGTTGACAGGGGGAAATGTGCAATCAATTGAGAACACTGGAGCATTGTAAGAATGTTTAGAGAAAGCAATGACAGTATACACATCTGTAATAATCCTTCAATGAAGATAAACAGATGCAGATGAATTCACCATATCTCTTCCGTAAATTAAATGTAAAGGATCGCACCCAACCTTGAATTGAATCGTATAAAGATAGCCATCTTACAGTTAACACTTTTTGAAAAAAAACACTACTTTGAACTGATGAATGACTAATTCACTTTCAGCTAAATCAATTACTTCAGATAAGTTGCGGCTTTTGTTTTGCACTCACCACTCAGAGACAATGTTGCCTTTTCTTCCTTTTTCAAATCTAACAAATCATCTATGGATTCTGTTGAGGGAAAGTTTTAGAAACAATTAACCGTCAAAGATCTCAACAAGAGAAAGGAGAAAGGAATGCCTGACAATAAATGCACTGAAAACGTTACCTGATTTATGCTGATTATTTGAAGATATTGGTTCCAAAGTTGAAAAGGTATCATTTCCCATTGCAGGAGACAGAGAAGTATCTGAAAAGGAACAAATAGAAATTCAGATTTCCAAAACTACAGTTACTCACCTGAAAAGTGCATTATCTCTGAAACTACTGAAGCTGAGGTTATACAAAATGTTTAGGGAGAAAATTTTAAAAATATCAACTACCATCAAGATAACTAAAAGAGTTCAACTAAAAATATTTTATATCCCAAATTAATAAATGTTTAAACAATGAAATTCCATTTCTTTATTTCAACTTTACTCAGTGTACAATGTAACTCTTAACACATTGTGTGTGGCACTATTTAAACCATTACTCTTCGTGCTCCACTGGTGGCTTTTCTTAAGTTAATGGGGAACCAGAACAGACACAGAATTTCATTCTAATGGACACCAATAACTAAATGGTGGGGGTTACTATTTAAAAAAAATAAGAACAGATGCTGGAATTGATTGAAATTACAGAGAAAGGCAAGATGACAAAAAAAATGTATTTTGTAAGACAACAAAAAATAATATTTTTCCAGAAGCTGGCTACAACATCTCCTTACATAACTAAACATGGGAGGGTCTAGGGAACAGCAATGCAGATCATTTTTTATGTTAAGGATCATATTTTATTTCTTACTTTTTCCATTTCTGATGCAAGTTATTAGTTGCAAAGAACTTGACAAAGCTTAAAAAGAACAACAGGGAACTTCTTTGTTCTGGTGGAAGACAGCCAGATTAATCGTTACAAAGCAAAAAGGGATTGTAATGGAACAAGAAAGAAAAGACAAGTCAGGAGTCAATGTAAATGGAAAATCAGAATCACTATCCGAAATGTTTTAATTCAGTGTCGAGTTTGGAAAGCACGATGTTGCAAGTCAAAACGTAAAATGGCATTCTTCCAGTTTATCATGAGCTGGACTGCAACAACGTGGAGATTTAGGAGAAAAGACCTGCACGCTGCAGCCAGCAGGGAATTCTCCATGCAACCACAGGCTACTCATCAGACGGATCTGGCTCAATGATTCTCTAGCAAGCAGAACAGAGGAAGTGAGAATGCTGCCCCCTTGTGTGGCTTAGCAAACTAATCTGGGAAAGGAAAACTCTAAGAACAACAATACAAAATATCCTCTCTGCCCAAATGACTATAAGAAATAAATAATAAAGAAACATCCAGCGATTTAGTAATAGTTCCTGATCGTTGATTGGCTGGTAACATAAAATTTGTACAAGGAGATTGAAAACCTTGTGGAAATCTTGTACTCCCCCTCCCCCATCCCCAAAGAAAATTATTGGAACATCAAATTATTGATCATTTGGTGTAGAGGGAAAACAAAACCCTACAAGATGACTTAAAGGAGTAAAATAAATATTTAAAAAGCAATACAAGGGGATGCAGAGAAATGCACAGTGGGCATTTCTCATGAATGAAGAGATGCACAGTGGGCTGATAAAGCACTTCTTTCTGAGCTTGAAACCTCATTCAGCACAATAACCTTCAGTCCTATTTGCAGAAATGCTGAAAGGTAAAGCATAACCTTTTCCTGTGTGATGCACATGAATGTCGCTGGTTTTACAAAGTAAGCTTTTCAAGATATAAAACTATACCTGAACTGTCAGATTCCTTGTTTTCCTTATCTTCTTTCAATGAGATAAGCCTGTCAGATGAAATAACAAAAAAAGTATAATTTATTAACTTGAAATTAATTCCATAATTTAAAAACTATGCATTAATTCTCAGCTTCTAAAAATGTATTTTAACAGAATGAGGAAGACATTAGGCAATTTTCAATATCCCTAATTTTCCATTAACTGAAAATTAGTTAAGGGTGACTACATTGGTGGTTTAGGGATCACATATAGGTCAGACTAGGTAAAGGTGGCAGATTTCTGACTATCCTCAAGCTTATGCAAAAGATTACGGGGGAAAGGATAACACTACTGTCCACAATGCCATGGACCTCCTTGCAGTGGAGTATTGGAGACTCCCCTTTTGGAATCCCTCCCTTCAATCCAAAATTGGATAGGATATTGGTCAATCCAAAAGCTATCAAAATCGAAATGTAATTGACGGTCACTTGTCATAAAAGGCAATTCACGGACAACAGACACATTCCACAGAAGTGCAGTCTACACGCTGTAGTAAAGCTGCCATCTATTTTAAACAATGATGCGTGCAAGATATATGTAGGGCCAGTTTATCAGAACCATTCTTTAGAATGTCAAGACCTTGAGGATGATTAGGAAAATCAAAGTCGTGACACATGGATCGGTACTGGGTTCACTGTTGTTCATTCTTTATATTAACAATTGGGAAATGAATGTAGCATAAGTTTGTGGATAACACCAATGGACAAATTTCATGCTGTTATTCTCCCCAACCATGTAACTTTTAAATATGGTAATTGTATCCATCTCTAGCACTTCCTCTGACATTGTTCTAAATATGTACTACCCTGTGTGAAAAAGTTGCTCCTCGTGTTCATTTTGAATATGGGAGGCGGAGAAGCATCTATGGCTACTAACCTTATCCATAACCTCCATGATTTTCTAAACCTCTATAAAGTAATCTCCTGAACTTCCTACATTCCAGGGGGGAGAACCCCCCCCCCCCCCCCACTCTATCCAGCTTATAACTCAAACTTATGGAATCGAGTAAGATTCCTGTAAATCTCCTCTGTACCATTTCCAGTTTCATGGCATCCTTCACTCTCTCCATAGCCATCCTGTCAATGAAGACAGGTTTGTGGATCCCCAGCTTTCCCTCCTGAAGTCAATAATCAGGTCCGTTGTTTTCCTGATGTTCAGAGCAAGATTGACATTCTGGCACGTTCAATCAGATTTTCAATCTTTCTCCTATACGCTGATTTATCATCACCCATTATTCGTGCAACAATAGTAGAATCATCAGCGAATTTAAAGGGTATTGGAGTTGTGTCTGGCCATGCAGCCATGGGTATAGAGCAGAGGACTGAGCATGATGCCTTGGTGCTCCTGAGTTGATGGTTTTGGAGGAGGAAGTATTGCTGCAAGATTGTGGTCTGCTGATGAGGAATTAGTCAGAAATTGACATAACATTGTGGACGCTGACATAATAACATGAAATTGAAGCTTGTCCAATCAGCTACAGATGTTAAGATTTTGCAAGGAAGATTGGTGGGAAAGTTGGGAAAAATCAGGAGGCTAGTTCTTTGCTCCACCCCAATGGGACACAAATTGGGTAATTTCAGCTTACATATTTGATGCTTCAGGGCTTTGTACAAAAGGTGTAATTATGCCATTCCCCGCTCAATGGCAACGCAGATAAAAGCAAAATAATGTGGATGCTGGAAATCCAAGTACAAAAATTACAAATCAGGCAAAATTATGGAGAGAAGCCGTTAACATTGCAGTTTGATGACTCCCACTCAAACACTATGTGGACTTCAAGTCTCCAAAAGGCACAAATGTAAGGAGATACAATACAAGGATGTGTCCTTTTTTTTACATGAAGGACGAGCAAAGCTCAGTTGCATACAATGTAAAGTTGGCACACATTTTATTATAAATTTATTACAAAACAGTCAAATGTAATTAAAGTGCAGCAGTCCTGCCATCATTTATTTTTACTTTTAGTTGTAGGATAATCCCAAAGAAAGACTTAAAGTAAGATTGCACATTTATTTAACAGAACTCTAGTGATGCAGTAGATAAACTAATTCCACGGCATAGTCAAGACAAAATACAGGGTGGCTAATCTCAGCTATGACGCACAACATTTTCATCAATTTCTAAATGATTGGGATGGAGGGAAATAAAAATGTAAATTAATTCCTTCTTAAAATAATCCTACGTAGCGTCCCCAGAACAAGAGTACAGCTGAGCTGTGATGGCTTTCATAATTTCAACTGACACTAATTTCCATTTAGATGAGTGAAGACTGCTGGTATATTTGGAGCC
Organism: Amblyraja radiata; assembly: GCF_010909765.2. Taxonomy (NCBI): domain Eukaryota; kingdom Metazoa; phylum Chordata; class Chondrichthyes; order Rajiformes; family Rajidae; genus Amblyraja; species Amblyraja radiata. The sequence goes on along the minus strand of NC_045957.1, from coordinate 47,464,651 downwards.
TTCAATCACTACTTTTAGAAGAATCAGTGTAAATGAAAGTGGGCAAACAAGCAAATATAGATTTGCCACCATGTAAGGACAGTATTCCAGCTATGTCAGAGAGTATGCCTTTTAACAAATTCCATTTTAGGGATATTTCCAATCCAACTTTTAATCTGTGGTGTTGCAATAAAGCACAATGCATTGCAAAAAATGTGAAGAAATAAAGTTTTTTTTTGGTTCAATTTTCTGTCAAACATAGTTTTCAAATACTTTGTAAAATATTCATAAAAACATAAAATGCATTATTCATTTCTGCTTCATAAATAATGCAGCAGTTTTCATTGTAAACTATTTAAATTATGCATTTCCAATTTCTCAATGCAACGTCTGCTGAGAAATCTCTCTGGTAAGTGGAAATTTAAATTTTAGTGTTAAACTGTGCCTTGATCCATTGCAATGCTACCAGCAAGACAACCATAATAAACAAAACCATTTGACAAAAATAATCCACATACATGCTATTCCACAAGAATATATTAAGATCTAAATATTATTCTGAGAAAACGGTTTCATTGGATCATACACATAACAACTTAGTAAAGAACCATGATAAGGAGATTTAAAAACAGTTGGCTTGAAGCAAACTATGTAATACTCCATGTTACAACAAATGACAACCAGCTGAAGCAATTAAAACTAAAACTATCAAAACATAAACAAAAACAATCAAATCTTAGAATTTAGACGTTAAAATTTATGCATTTCTTTATCTGACAAAAAATATTATATCCAAACAAGCACCATTGCAATCATTGCTGCACCAATTCTCTTGGGAGTGACACAAACAGCAGCTACTTCATTATACAAACAAAGTACCAAAAACCATGAAACAGACCAGAGATCGGAGTATGAGATGCAAACTGTCCCAATGGAATAAGGTTGTGCTTGGTCTCCTTGGTGGCACCATGATTGTTTGCAAAAGGGATCCAATTGATTCAGTAGGTCATCTACTGAACAAACCATGAGAGTTGGTTCAGCATCATGATATCAGCAGCTAGATGCAGGCCGAATGTAATGTGGCAAACCTGTCCTCATCCAACTATAGTTTCAGTGCAGCGTAACTCATGCTTAAACATTTCATTTTATTACAGCCTTCTTGACAAGTTTTTAAACAATTTACGAACCTTATATACAGACCATCTTTTTCTTCTGTTCAGTAAATTATTGGAAACAATTCTATTTTTATTTACACTCTTTCCAGATTGAACCTTTGTTCCTCTACTTGTCCCACCTCTTTTGGTTTGGTAAGTTAATCTCCTCTTGTCCCACCTCTTCATCACTTTGGTAAGTTAATATCCCCTTTATCAACTTTCCCTCCAAGAGCATTTGGTTATAATTGACATTTTCGTATTCAAAGGAAAAGTTTTAACCTCAAATATCAACTGTTTTCTTTGTTTCACACATAACAGCTTAATTTCCTGAGCATTTCAACATTTCCTGTTTTATTACAACTAATTCAGTTTTCTTTCCTGCACTAATCGAAACAATATTGTTTCACTCGAAAGCTTGCCATAAGCTCCCAATTGCCCACCATTACAGCACATAACAATATTTGTGTATCCATCTACTAGAATATCAGATTTCAGCCCTGAACTGGTTAAGTCTGAACTGGTTCCCATTAACGAACATAGAAGCAAGCCTCCACTCTTCACTTAATGACTGTTTCTTTATGAGAGACCGGCACCATCTGCGAGTCATATGTGTACAAATGAATTTTAAGCAAATTAAGCAAAACACAGTGCATGCCACATAACATGAATAACAATCTCTGGCCATAAGCATGTCACACACCACTTGAGTACCCAGAACAAATCTTCATAAGTGGGCAAATCGCACACATAGAACCTGTTTATTATTTAGCAACTGGGTATCATATTAAAACATCACAAAAATGTGTTGTGCAACATGAAAGAATTTCTAGTCGAAGGCACATGCGTCTGTCTGTGTGTAGCAGCCATGGCATAACAAAGCACTCCTTAGAAAATATATACAACACCCTTTTTGTGGCAAACCTCCTGAATTATTGAACTTCTTTCTCAATTGGGATAACAGCTTTTGCTGCAGACCTGACATCTGTGTGAAGAAAAGGATCCAACTTCAAATTTCCAGGATGGGAAGGTTTCAGTTTCTGCTATATTTACTCACATTCCAAATCTGAACAAAAGACAACACAAATCCTCCTACAACAGCAACATTTATATTTCTGCGTTCACAATCCTAACTTAGAGGAATGGCCATCAGATGCAAAAATGACATTTCTCCTTCTTATAATTTCCCTCATTCCTCAAGGATGCACACATGCAGATTTGTGTACTGGCACGGCCTGAGAGCTGCAAACTCTTCAGAAGTCCATAGGTTCTAGGAGCAGAATTAGGTCAGTCGGCCCATCAAGTCTACTCCGCCTTCAATCATGGCTGATCTATCTTTCTCTCTCAACTTCATTCACTTGCCTTCTCCCAATAATCCAACACTCTTACTAATCAAGAATCTGTTAATCTCAGTCTTAAAAATATCCATTGACTTGACCTCCACTGCCGTCTATGGCAATGAATTCCACAGATTCACCACCCTCTTACTAAAGAGTCCGACTAAGTTCACCCTACTGGACTCCATGGAATATCCCATGGAGCAGTAGAGGAACACCAGAAAGCTCCGGCAGCATTGTACCAGATGCTTTTGCTAACTTGAACGCTCACCACTAAAGGATCTCAGGACCTCAGCAAAGTAGCAAAGGTATTCAATAGAGGTTCTGAAACCATGGCAAAGAGCAATTCCAATGTTTTTCAGGAAACCCAGCCCTCCTCGTATTTCAACAATCCCATCATTTGTAAATCAGGCTGGGAGTGCACCACCAACATTCAGAAAAGCTAGCAAAAAGTGAAATACACAGGTACAAATACCTATTAGGTTATATTGGCTTTGCAATTGCTCCAATTCAACGTGGAAGTTACAGCTCGATGGTATGAAATATTTAAGACTGAATCTTATTCCTTATATGGAAGTTCAGTTACAGCAAGAATGGTGTGAGTATGCAAACCAAGTTCTTTTCAACCTGTCTAGCTGAATTCTACTCCTTTTCCTTAAAATCTATACAAAATCTATACAAAAATCTATACAAAATCTATACTAACTTACTCATCATCTTTATCAGATGCGTCCTTTGTTGCATTATTCTTTGCATTATTGTCGTCTTGTGATACCTGTTCCAACAATTTATTTACAGGTCCTTGTAAAATCTGCAAAAAATGAGATTCACCGAATATTATACATTCACCATAGTTTCAGCACATTTAAAGTGTTGCTGCACGAAGATCTGTCTAATTGCAATCAAATAAATTGACTATAGGGTCAATTAAATGATCCTACATCTCATAATAGAATATACTCTCGAGAGAAGGGGCATGAAAGTGGCATTTTATGAGTCCACTGTCACCCCTTTTATCTTGCACAATAATCATATTGAGTTATTTACTCAAATATTCCATCTTGGTTTCCACCTTGGTCAGCATGGACGAATAAGGCTGAATGGTTTGTTTCTGTGCTACATAGCTCCAGGACCTAGACCATATTACTCCACCTAACCTGTTGCTTGATCTGCACATTTAAAAATTATCCAAGATTGCCTTAAACCTCTCACCCTCCCTTTGCTCTTCTGCTAAAATATTCTTAAATATATCTCCATGCCTTTACTGACATTCTCTTGATGTCTGTATTGTTCGGCTTAGTGTTTATATATATACTGATAACACATTTGTGCCTACATTATGTTCATTTGATGACAAAAGCCACATTTGAGGCTTTCAATATCCTGGGTTTGTCCCCAACCCCAAATGTTATCTCAGTGACAACTATCAGAGCATCAAAGAAAATGCTTTCCATCCTGGAAACAGTATTGTTCTGTGCAACATTCTTCTCCTCCAGCTCCTACTTTGTGCGTTCTTGAACAAAGAGACATTTGCTGATGCGTATGGAGTGCGGTTGGGAATGTTTCCAGTGTACAGCTCAAATCTGGCTGATGCAGTTGCCGGCCTGAATTAAAAATAGGACAAATCAACAATGATCGGGTGGACTAACTGTTGTGTCTTTGTAAATTGTGGTCAGCTTTGCAAAATACCAAAGGAGTGAAGGTCTCTTAGTCTGTCAAAACATGTTAGAAACATCAGAGATGTTCAAAAATAATGCAGCACAGGGGCCCTGGAAATGTTTGTGCACAGCCAGAGCAATGCAACATCTTTCTTCACCAGATTGTTCCCCAGTTATCAAGCAATGAAATCCCCCCCCCCACTGTTACCAACTTTACCTTTGTTCAGGCTCCGCTGCAAGCCAACATATGGGATCCAGCAACTATGCAGAGTGACAAATCCACTGGTACCTGTCAACCAGGTCATCTCTAACTAGTGGCAGCAAATCTAGGATACCTAGCCTGAGGCTCTAAGATCAGTCGAACTTAGGCCTGGGTCTTCACACAGTGGTGGAAATCTAGACCTTTCACAAACATTTATTTTTCCACATTCATTTTCAAGAAATTATAGGCTGGTGACCCTTCTATCGGTGATTGGAAAATCATTGCAGTAGATTCTTAAGGATAGGATCTATTCACACATAGAAAACAATAGACTTTTTTGGGATTGTCACATCTCACATTTTGTACAAGGGAGGTCACGTCTTATGAACTTGATTGATTTTGAAGAGGTGACAGCTATTATTGATGACGATAGGTGATGGAGGTTATGAACACAGAGTTTAGTAAAGCTTTAGACAAGGCCCTGCACGATAGAATGATCCAGAAGATAAAGGCACATGGGATCCATGGAGTCTTAATAGATTGGATTCCAAATTAGCTTGGCCGTAGCAGACTGAGGACACTGATGAAGGAGTGTTATTCTGACTGTCTTTCCTAAGCATTAGTGTTAGGAACTTTGTTGTTTGTGATATATATATAAATATATAAATGATTTTCACAAACGGTACAATGACTTTTTCCTTATATTCTGGGCGATACTCTATGGTGTTCCAGTCTGATGAAGGATCCGTAGCTCAGAGCATCACATGAACCAACCTCCCTGTCATTGACTCCATCTACACTTCACGCTGCCCCACCAGCATTATCAAGCACCAGTCTCACCCCAATAACTATTTTCTCCCCACTCCCATCAGGCACGAGGTATAGAAGTTTGAAAATGCATACCTCCAGATTAAGGGACAGTTTCTTCCCAGTTGTAACGAGGCAACTGAACCTTCCTCTCACCAGCTACAGTGTGATCCTGACCTCCCATTTACCTCATTGGAGTCCTTTTAACTATCTTCAATTGGACTTTATTGGACTTTATTTTGCATTAAATGTTGTAGCCTATATCTTTTATCTGTATAAGGTGGATGGCTTGTGTTTTCTTTGACTCTTATAGCACGTAACAAAAGATTTTCACTGCACCTCGGTACAGGTGACAATGATAAATGAAACTAAACTAAAACCCAAAACATCGTCCCTCCATTCCCTCCACAGATGATTCCTGACCCGCTGACTTCTTCAAACACTGTGTTTTACTTAAGCTCCTAACATCTGCAGTTCCTCGTGTCTTTTTCTCTCTATGGTATTGTAATATTTGCTTTGTTAATGTCTTTCAGTCCAAGTATGTTTACTCATAAATGTAGTTCTAATAATCTCAAAAGCATTGGAGACCCTTTTCACCATAGGGAAGAGAAAACGAAACAAGGAAAAGTTAATAGATTTCGCCCCAAAATTTTCGTAGAGCAATAATGAACAAGCAAATGTAAATAGACATTTACCTTCAACATTGCAAACTCGTATGGCTGGTATCCTTTGAAACTTTCATGAATAGCTGCCATGGTGTGGGATGTCTTTTCCCAAAAATGCAGTAATGTCGTCTGAATCAGGAAAAAGAAGCAAACATTTAATGTAGTACCATTGTTAATGTTTTCACTACTTATATTTATCTGCCAAGTACTGAATATATAATACAGGATTTGAAAGTCACAGATCTCCAAATACCCCTTTGGCTTAATTCAGTAACGGGTAAGTTGCAAATCAAACTCAAGAGTAAAATAGTATACACAAGTTTTTGACAGCCACCCCTTTCAGATTTTTGGATTAATAGTATGGAAGAAGCAAATTTGCTTGACAGCTCCAGCAATGTCTTCGGTGTGCTCTTTGTGCAGTTTGCATATTCCCCGTGCAGGCATGTCACAATACTTACCTTCAGCGGTGCTGCAGTTCTGCCACTGGCTGTGTGCACGACTTTGGCGCCTTTGAGGGGGGGGCGGGAGATTAAAATGCCGTTTTCTCCTGCCTGTCCGAGATATATTTTCTTGGGCTGCTAGCTGATGCCGAAAAATTGTTCCGACTTGCGTTCTCGGAAGTTTAAAAAAAAAATCGCGGGACAATTTAATCGCTGGAGTCAAATAAAAAGGCGACTTCTAACGCTGTCAACGCTGACAACGGGACGGATCTCACGTAGATGATAACGTTGCAGGGAAGAGGCTAGTATGCAAGTACAAGGAATTAGGAAAGATAGCCGAACGTTACAACTTAATGGTCAGGAAATTGAATTCAAAGTCAAGAGCTTACACTTGAACTACATTGGGCATTGGTGAAAACACAGTATATAGAACTATAGAGTCAGAGCTATACAGTATGGAAGCAGGCCCATTGACCCAACTTGTTCATGTCAACAAAGTCATCATTCTGGACGTCCTATTTGCCTGCATTTGACCAATATCCTGCTAAACGCTTCCTATCCCTATATCTGTCCAAATGCCTTTTGAAAGTCCCAATTGTATCAGTTTTTGTATCGTTCCAGATATGGGCTGCCCTCTGATTGAAAATGTTGCCCAAGTCTCTCTTAAATCTCCCCTCTCTTGCTTTAAGTTTATGTCCTCTAGTTTTATAACCTTCTATATGAGGAAGAAGTTCGAGAATTGACTTTATCCATGGTTTTATGATCAATAAGTTCACCTCCAGCCTTCCATGTTCCAAATAAAAAAAGTCCCATCCTATCCAACCTTCCGCTACAATTCAAGATCACATGTCCAGGCAACATCCCAATGCATTTCTTCTGCATCTTTTCCAACTTAAGGACAAGCTTCCTGTGACAGCACTCCAAGTGTGGTCTTACCAACATCTTGTACGTTGTATCACGATGTCCCAAGTTTTGTACTCAATACCCTTCCCAATGAAGGTAAGCATAACAATTGGCTATTTCACCACACTGTCCACTTGACTCATCACTTTCAGGGAACTATGTAAACATGCACCTGTACTACTAGATCTCTTTTCTGTAACACTCTGCCATTTACTGGTTTATATATCTGGAGTACAGTGTACAGCATTGAGCTTCTTCTTTAAAGAATGATGTTAATGTCTTGAATACAGTTCAGTGAAGGTTCACCACACTAATATCTGAACTGAAAGGACACAAAGTGCTGGAGTAACTCAGCAGGTCAGGTGGCACCTCTGGAGAAATTGGACAGAAGACGTTTCAGGTCAGGACCCTTCTTCAGAACTAGGTGGGTTTTATCAGCTTGTCTGCCCTGGAGTTCATCAGAGTAAATGAACACTTGAGTGAAACATACAAGATTCTTAAGGGTCCTGACAAGGGGAAACGCATAGATATTGTTTCAGTTTGTGAGAGAGTCTGTAACAGGGGACAATGGCTTCACCTCCATCATAGACGATAGGGCTCTAAATTGCACCTGTAATTCGTATGCTCACTCTTTCCCCTTCATCCAGAGCAAGGAGAGGATTCCCTTTATACTCACCTTCCACCCATCAGCCTCCAAATTCAAAAGGTCATCTATCTATCTATCTATCTATCTATCTATCTATCTATCTATCTATCTATCTATCTATCTATCTATCTATCTATCTATCTATCTATCTATCTATCTATCTATCTATCTATCTATCTATCTATCTATCTATCTATCTATCTATCTATCTATCTATCTATCTATCTATCTATCTATCTATCTATCTATCTATCTATCTATCTATCTATCTATCTATCTATCTATCTATCTATCTATCTATCTATCTATCTATCTATCTATCTATCTATCTATCTATCTATCTATCTATCTATCTATCTATCTATCTATCTATCTATCTATCTATCTATCTATCTATCTATCTATCTATCTATCTATCTATCTATCTATCTATCTATCTATCTATCTATCTATCTATCTATCTATCTATCTATCTATCTATCTATCTATCTATCTATCTATCTATCTATCTATCTATCTATCTATCTATCTATCTATCTATCTATCTATCTATCTATCTATCTATCTATCTATCTATCTATCTATCTATCTATCTATCTATCTATCTATCTATCTATCTATCTATCTATCTATCTATCTATCTATCTATCTATCTATCTATCTATCTATCTATCTATCTATCTATCTATCTATCTATCTATCTATCTATCTATCTATCTATCTATCTATCTATCTATCTATCTATCTATCATCTTGACCACTTCTGGTCTGCATTGTAATTAAATTTGTGCAAAAAAACTACCCAATATCGCTAGGATTGTTTCGCCACGTTACTCACCGTTCTCCTCTGCTCCAAGCCACCAAGTTTTGTTCCGATCGGTGAAATATGAGAAAGGTTATGAAGGTTTAAAAAATCATAGGATCAGCAGATTGGTCTTCTCGCCTGTCAGTCACCATGAAGATAAAGTCCCTTCCGGCACCCGCTGGAGAATAAAGCCCCAGAGGCAGGGCTGAGTAAACAAGCCGTGCTGATTGAGTCTGCAAGAGTGGAGTCGAGAAAGCCGCTGTGTGGAGTCGAATAAGCCGCTGTGTGGAGTCGGGTAAGACGCTGTGTGGAGTCGGGAAAGCCGCTGTGTGGAGTCGGGAAAGTCGCTGTGTGGAGTCGGAGAATTTCGCTCGCTAGAATTTAAGAAATTGAGGGGGGATCTTATAGAAACTTACAAATTCTTAAGGGGTTGGACAGGCTAGATGCAGGAAGATTGTTCCCGATGTTGGGGACGTCCAGAACAAGGGGTCACAGTTTAAGGATAAGGGGGAAATCTTTTAGGACCAAGATGAGAAATACATTTTTCACACAGAGAGTGGTGAATCTCTGGAATTCTCTGCCACAGAGTGTAGTTGAGGCTAGTTCATTGGCTATATTTAAGAGGGAGCTAGATGTGGCCCTTGTGGCTAAAGGTTTCAGGGGGTATGGAGAGAAAGCAGCTACAGGATACTGAGTTGGATGATCAGCCATGATCATATTGAATGGCGGTGCAGGCTCGAAGGGCCGAATGGCCTACTCCTGCACGTATTTTCTATGTTTCTATAGAAGGTGCTGTGTGGTGCCCCTCCCTCCCACACCCCCCCCCCCCCTCCCCCATAGACTCCCCCTCCTCCCCACATCCCCCCATCCCCCTTCCCCCCTCCTCCTCCCCACACACCCACACCTCCCTTTATCCCTCCCACTTCCCCCACCCCCCACACCACCACCTCCCCATCACCACCCCAGCCCACCCCCATTCCTCCCCCATACCCCCCCCCCGCACCACCCACACACCACCCACACCCCTCCTCTGCCACACCCCCACAGCACCCCCCCTCCCCCACACCACCACCCCCTCCCACACCACACCCCCCTCCCCCAAACCACCACACCATGGTGGAATACTGCATTGGGGAATGGGTTGCATTGGGGGACCAGGCCTCCCGTTTGACTGGGACCCAACTTCAATATAACTTCCACCTCTTTTGACATATTCCACCATCAGAGACAAAGTTTCCTTCTCTTTCAGCATTTTTAAGGTATTATCCCCTCCTAGCTCTGGAGCTGTCAAAATCGCGAAGGGCTTGAGGGGCAATAGACATGGTAAATAGCAGGCTGGGTAATCAAGCTTAGCTTTACAGTGATAGGGGAAAGATATAATAGAAATTTAATGGGCAAACGGTTCACAAGGAGGATGGAAGGAGTGTGTATGGAACAAGCTCAGAAGAAGTGGCTGAAGCAGGTAAAATAACAACAGTTAAGAGACATCTGGACAGGGTATATGGATAAGAAAGGTATATGGACCAAATGCAGGCAAATGGGACTAGCTTAGATGAGCATCTTGGTCTGCAAAGGGTCGTCTTCCATGCTTTAGAATGATTACTTTATGACTAGACACGTCAAAGAGTCATGAAAGGAAGTCATAAATTCATGGTCAAGAACAAGGTTACATGCAGCTGATGGTCTTGGCACAAAGACCTCCTGAGGAAATGAAGGCAGAGAAGGGCTGTTTCCTCCACAACATCCTTGTTTGCTCTTTCACCCCACTAACATCCTGTCTTCTTAACATGACACCCTTCCAGTTGAATTGATACGCATTTTCTGCCTCACCTGGAAACCAAATGCACTAAAATTCTAAACACTTTGGGATCAATATCAAACCCACACATAACAGTTGAGAGAACCCAAATAAAAAATAATTCTTAAATAGCAAATCAAAATCAGACCAAATTCCCACATTGAGCTTTGTCCTGTTGTGCAAGTTAGGCCTCCGTCAATCTTATTTAATTGATATGTTCAGCAGGACCTCTGTGCCTCCAGACTCCACCTCCAAATCAAACCCTCCCACATATTTCCAACCATGTAAATATTGAAGCATTTGTCTCAATATATCACAAGCAAATTTCACAATTTATCCACCAAGTATGCAGTTTTATTAAGGACAGAAATTGCGGAAATACAGCCTCATTCATGTGTTATCATTTTTGTGCCTTGGCAAAATAACTCCTGCTTTACAACAAAAAGAGGCATCATATCTCTGGAGCAGGTCAGCGGTTAGACTCCGGCTCATTAAGTTAGGAAACGCAGAAAATTCAACCCAATTCCCAACGTATGGATGATGTCGCAACTCTGGTGCAGATTAAGGTTTACAGTTTAAAAGAAGCTGATTGGTCACCAAATTTGTGAATTTGAAATGTACGTTTTCAAATTTTTCTTAATTGATTTCAGCTTTACAATTGACCAGCATCCATAAACTAAAATCATAGAGTTATCATATGAAGGTGAACATTTGCTTATGTTCACTCAGTCACAATGACAACTTACTTAAACCCCGAAACAATGCAAAAGTTCAACAAATTTAAGTTTCAGTCTAATTTTGGCAATGTAACGATTGAAGATGAAAATACAATTTGGCTCAGATCAGTGCATTTTACTGTTGCATAATTATTCTCACTCCACAATAATAGTAAAGTTGGCTGAGATGAGGGTAATAAATTTTTACTTTTCAGCAGCTCATTGAATTTGTTGATTATTACAAGCACCTCTCATGATAAGAATAGGAAGCTCCAGTGCTTTTACCTGATAAGTTGCTAAAATGTGAGAAAGAAGATTGCAACGACTTGCTCCAAGTAAGTCTACTTTCTGGCACACGTCATTCTTTATTTTGTCAAAGTGAATCTTCGTATGACGAACTTGACCTTGAACCTTAAATTATACAGAAACCTTAAATTATACGTCATGACAACTTTGAACAAAAGCCACAAAAAATAAAAATCTCAATATATGTTTAAGAAACATGTGGCAAATGAAACTGACCCAGAAAGCATTTGACAAGATATTCACACAATTCTAAGTAACAAGGACATATTTTGGCTTGGAGAGAAGATTGGCACAGAAAGCAGTGAATAGGGATAAGTGGATCGTTTTCTGGGTGGCAACGTATGACCAAGGGGATATCTCAATGATCAGTCATGGGAGTGCAAATTTACATGCGTATAATGCCTAGAGAAAGAAAGTGAATATACTGTAGGCCGATTTATAAAGAAGGAATGGAAGAAGGTCCTTCAGCCTAACTTGCCCATGCTGACCAAATCCCCCATCTGCACTCGTCCTACCTGCCTGTGTTTGGCCCATATCCTTCTAAACCTTTCCTATCGATGTACCTGTTCAAGTGCCTTTTAAATGTTGCCTCAACTACCTCCTCTGACAGCTCTTTCCATATAGCCATCACCCTCTGTGAATTTGTGGACAATACAAACAAAAGGGGATGGCAAGTTTCAAGGAGGATCCAAACATTTACAGAGCAGTGAATGGGAAAAGGTTGGCAAATTAAATATAATGCAGGAAAATGTGAAGTTGTTTTTTTTAAAATAAATTAATATTAAGTGACAAAAATATGAAGTGACAAAAATCTGATGCAGCATTAAGAGATTATAGGTCTTTGTGCATGAAGCACAGAAAGCCCCTGCACACCAATGTAACAGACATTAGGAAATGCCAATGGAATGCTAGAACATATAGTACAGATAGTGCAGACACAAAGTGCTGGATTAACTCAGTGGGTCAGGCAGCATGTCCGTAGAACATGGATAGGTGACATCTCAAGTCGGAACCCTTCTTCAGACCTAGGTCTGAAGGAAGGACCCGACCCGAAATGTCAGCTATCCATGTTCTCCAGAGATGCTGCTTGACCCACTTAATCCAGCAGTTTGAGTCTGTTTTTGTAAACCAGCATCTGCAGTTACTTTTGTCTGCGTAGAAAAGTACAGCACAGGAACCGTCCTTGCTACCAACAATGTCTGTACTGACCACAAAGGTAATAATACACTGCACATCTGCCTGCATGAAGTCTATATCTTTCTGTTTCCAGCCTGTTTATATACCTCTTGAAGGATGCTATTATATCTGCTACCGCGACCTCGTCAGCAGCTTGTTCCAGGCAATTATCACATTATAAAAATCTTGCCTCGTAAATCTCCTTTAAACTTTATTTTTCTCATCTTAATACTACGCCCTTGTGGTGGTCCCTGGTGGTCAACCACTTGTGTTGCGAACCCTCAGCTCTGAGGCTTGGGTCACGTGAAAAATAAAGGAGCAATTAGTGTTTAAAAAATGTTGAGATTCTCTCTCCTGTCAATCAGACCATGAAAGCCATGCCTCTTCTGGTGGGAGGGGGGAGGGACTATAAAACTCAGAAGTGTGGGCGTGGAAGATGGGGGAGGGAGAGGTCACGGCTTGCTGTCTTTAGTGGCCTTGCACCCTGCTTGAAATGGTATGAAACTGCACGAATTTGGTGGCCTTGCACTGCTTGAAGTCAGGCACGTGCCGTCAGGGTAGGCAAGGCCCTGACTAAAATTATGAAATGGGAATTATTAAATATAAATCGTAAAGGCATGGGAGAATTATGTACAGTGCGAGTTTCTTGGCGGGTTTTTCAAATATGGATTGTCATTATTTTAAGAATATCTTAGGAAACAAAGAGTGAAGAATGGAGTTCATGTACCAATAACATGGTAAGTACAGCGCGCTCAATAGACCAATTGAGGTTACTCGGTTGTCGGAATTTAAGGATTTGCAAGAAGAGGCTGATATGAGCGAAGCCGGCGAGCGGCGGGTGAGGTGTTCAGATGGAGAGCACTGCCAGAGGTGAGCGGGCCGGCAGAAGGCGCTGAAGTGGCAGCCAGTTCTGCTGTCGGGTCTCAGCGGCCGCTCGCAGTCACCCGAGCTGTTTCCTTCCCCGGAAGTGGCGGCCAGTTCTGCTGTCCATGCCCGGAGCGTTGCGGCAACGGTGAGTGAGTCTGACATGATCTCTGACCCCCTCCTTCTCAACACTCCTGCCCTCCCTGCATCTTTAACCCCTGGCACAGACTCTCCACACGCTGTGAAAGGAACTCTCCATCCAATTGGTCCCTTGAATTGGTATTGTCATTCAATAAGATGACAACTGATTCAACGTTCTGGTGTGCTCCCGATTTTCCCACCATCTCTCCACCTGCCTTCATCCTCCGTCCCCCACCCATTCAGTAATTAAAAAATGAAGGAGATTTAGAAGCCTTGGGGAAATTGAATTGTTACTTATTTTTATTTTTTACGGATAGAACAATCTGCGCATGCGCAGTTTAAGATTTTTTTTTTAAAAGCCGACTGACTGCCTACCTTGAGTAATTACTCACGGCATGTGCCTGCTTGAAGTGGTAAGAAACTGCACTTGAATTTGGTGGCCTTGCACCTTGCTTGAAATGGAATTTCAAGGAATAGCCGTGAGTCAACTGCCAGCTCACCAGCCGCGAGTGAGTGAGCTGCCAGCACAACAGGCTTGAGTGACTGAGCCGCCAGCCCATGAATCCATTCAGCCCACAATGTCCATACTAGCCCTCTGGAAATCAGTCCCTTCAGCCCACAACACCCATACTAGCGCTCCAGAAAGCCCCCCACCACACTGGCCACCAATATTGGAATTGGTGGAGAGGTGGAATATTGCGTTGGGGAACCAGCCCCGTGTGATGCTGGGACCCAACGGGTCCCACAGTCTAGTTAAGTATAAAACTGTGGTTAAATGGGACGTAGATGGGGCACCTTGGTTGGTATGGATGATTTGGGCCTTTGGGACTGTTTATGTGCTGAACAACTCTATGACTAATACAATAGAGCATAGTTTTGAGATAGGAGATTTAAAAGGCCTCTGAAGATTAGACTTTTTTTATTTTTTAAAGAGGCATTTGATATTTGGAACATGCTGCCAGAGGTGATGGTGGAAACAATTACTACATTTAAGAGGTATTTGGACAGACATTTAAATAGGTAAGCAAATGGGAAAAATGTAGATGGGCAAAAAGGGCAATGACACGGTGGGATGAACAACCTGTTTCTGTGTCGTGCAACTCTTTTAAATGAGAGACACCGAACTGCCCTTTGAAAATTGCCACAGAGCTATTCAAGTACAATTAAGGATGATCATAAAAGGAGAGTTTTGCCAACAACACACACAACCAGCACATGCATAATGAGAAAGTGCCATTGAGTTACTAAGAATACTTGCAACAGACCATTAATTTGTAATAAACTATTTTAACTCCAGACCATTTGTGTACAGATGGTACATACTGAAGCCTCAAACCACAGTCTCAAAAGTGTCATGACAGAGTTCATATGAATTTCTCCAATTCTCTCGATCATGTCTGCAACTCCCTATTTTGTGGAAAATTTTGAACAAGAGCTGTTTGCTAGTTCAGGCCAGGGTCAAGCTGTGTTGACTAGAGGCAGGATGAGCAAAATCTGTTTGGTAAATAGTTCAGTTCATTTCAAATTAATTCAAGTTTATCATCATATGCATGAATGTTAAGATACAAGTACTATGAAAAATTCTTAGGTAGTCATGATAAGCATGAGAGGTGTTTTTAGTGTTTTGTGTTCTAGAACAAACAGCCATAAAGAAAGATGATTCAATTGTGACTTTTGAAATTAGGCAAGATATAGTTACAGAGGAAATAAAAAAAATCAGGAATACAGAGCAAGGGTATAAGAGACGGACTCATTGGCAAAGAAGTTACGAGGATAATAGCCTTTTTTGCATTGTAGAATTATCTGTTCTATAGAATTTTATCATGAAAATCCAAGTCAGTTTATCTAATGCAGCTGCGATATTATTGATGGGGTCAATAATATTTTGCTAACTGATGTTGTTAATTGTGCATGGATTTCTATCTCTTTCTGAAAATGACATTCTACAGAATTTAATGTTTGTGATGTACAACCAGCCATTTATTGCCATATCTGACTGGATTATATTGAGAATTATGTAGCACTGTTCTTCTCTTCCAAATCTGTTCACTACTCCAAGGAAATATTGGCAATGTGAATATCAATAACTGATTCCATGTGGGTGGCACAATGGCGCAGCTGGTCGAGCTGCTGTGTCACTGTGCCAGACACCCAGGTTCGATCCTGACCTCAGGTGCTGTTTGTGTGGAGTTTGCATGTTCTCCCTGTGCCGGGAGCAGGGGGAAGAGATAATGTGGCAAAGTTAATAATATATTCCCTTAAGCATGTCAGTAATTATTTTGTCCGTGCACTTCAAATTTTACCAGAGTTTTATATTTAACTAGACCAAGTGGGACCCGTTGGGTCCTGTCCACTCAACGTGCGGTTGACAATAGGCGATAGGTACAGGAGTAGGCCATTGGGCCCTTCGAGCCAGCACCGCCATTCAATGTGATCATGGCTGATCATCCCCAATCAGTACCCCGTTCCTGCCTTCTCCCCATATCCCTTGACTCCTCTATTTTTAAGAGCCCTATCTAGCTCTCTCTTGAATGCATCCAGAGAACCTGCCTCCACCGCCCTCTGAGGCAGAGAATTCCACAGACTCACCACTCTCTGTGAGAAAAAGTGTTTCCTTGTCTCTTTCTAAATGGCTTACTCCTTATTCTTAAACTGTGGCCCCTGGTTCTGGACTCCCCCAACATCGGGAACATGTTTCCTGCCTCTAGCGTGTCCAAGCCCTTAACAATCTTATATGTTTCAATGAGATTGCCTCTCATCCTTCTAAACTCCAAAGTGTACAAGCCCAGCTGCTTCATTCTCTCAGCATATGACAGTCCCGCCATCCCGGGAATTAACCTTGTAAACCTACGCTGCACTCCCTCAATAGCAAGAATGTCCTTCTTCAAATTAGGGGACCAAACCTGCACACAATTTCACTCTAGGTGTGGTCTCACTAGGACTCTGTACAACTGCAGAAGGACCTCTTTGCTCCTATATTCGATTCCTCTTGTTATAAAGGCCAACATGCGATTCGCTTTCTTCACTGCCTGCTGTACCTGCATGCTTACTTTCATAGACTGATGTACAAGGACCGCCAGATCCCGTTGTACTTCCCCTTTCCCCAACTTGACGCCATTTAGATAGTAATCTGCCTTCCTGTTTTTGCTACCAAAATGGATAACCTCACATTTATCCGCATTAAACTTCATCTGACATGCATCTGCGCACTCCCTCAACCTGTCCAAGTCACCCTGCATTACCATAGCATCCTCCTCACAGTTCACACTGCCACCCAGCTTTGTGTCATCTGCAAATTTGCTAATGTTACTTTGCATCCCTTCATCCAAATCATTGTTGTATATTGTAAATAGCTGCGGTCCCAGCACCGAGCCTTGCGGTACCCCACCTGTCACTGCCTTCCATTCTGAAAGGGACCCGTTAATCCCTACTCTTTGTTTCCTGTCTGCCAACCACTTCTCTGAGCATGTCAGCACTCTACCCCCAGTACCATGCACCCTAATGTTGCCCACTAATCTCCTATGTGGGACCTTATCAAATGTTTTCTGAAAGTCCAGGTACACTACATCCACTGGCTCTCCCTTGTCCATTTTCCTAGTTACATCCTCAAAAAATTCCAGAAGATTAGTCTAGCATGATTTCCCCTTCGTTATTCCATGCTGACTCGGACCGATCCTGTTACTACTATCCAAATGTCCGGCTATCTCATCTTTTATAATTGACTCCAGCATCTTCCCCACCACCGATGTCAGGCTAACTGGTCTATAATTCCCAGTTTTCTCTCTCCCGCCTTTCTTAAAAAGTGGGATAACATTAGCTACCCTCCAATCCACAGGAACTGATCCTGAGCCTATAGAACATTGGAAAATTATCACCAATGTATCCACGATTTCTAAAGCCACTTCCTTAAGTACCCTGGGATGCAGACCATCAGGCCCTGGGGATTTATCAGCCTTCAGTCCCATCAGTCTACCAACACCATTTCCTGCCTAATGTGGATTTCCTTCAGCTTCTCTGTCACCCCAGATCCTCTGGCCACCACTATATCAGGAAGATTGTTTGTGTCCTCCTTAGTGAAGACAGATCTAAAGTACCTGTTCAACTCATGCCATTTCCTTTTTCGGTCTTCAAGGGTCCAACTTTGGTCTTAACTAATTTTTTCCTCTTCACATACCTAAAGAAGCTTTTACTATCCTCCTTTATATTCGTGGCTAGCTTACCTTCGTACATCTTTTTTCCTCGTATTGTCTTTTTAGTTATCTTCTGTTGCTCTTTAAACATTACCCAATCCTCTTGCTGCCCGCTCATCTCTGCTACGTCATCTTTGCATTTTCAAACCAACACCACTTTTGCATTTTCAAACCAACACCACTTTTGCATTTTCAAACCAACACCACTTTTGCATTTTCAAACCAACACCACTTTTGCATTTTCAAACCAACAGCACTCTTACATTTTCAAACCACATTAAGGGCACTCACAGGTCAGTAAAACCACACTCGGTTTAGTAGGCATGTGTTCAGTGTTATTCACAGCTCAGACTGAGAGGCGAGACCTCTCGCTTCCCATCTTGCAGAGACTGGGGAACGCCCACACTTCCGGGTTTTATAGTCCCTCCCCCTCCCACCGGAAGGGGCGTGGCCTTTGTGGCGTGATTGACAGGATAGATAATCTCAACATTTTTTATACATTAATAAGTCTTATTTTTCATCGATGAGAAAAATCCTCTTCTCCTGCACAGTGGCAGGGGACTGAGTAAGATGGTCAAAAATCACAGCCGTAAGTGGTAGCGTACTTTCTAAAATCAATATACAGTGCAAACAGGAAGTGGTTAAGATTTGAGTTTTAATTATATAGATAAGATGTTTGCAAATTCGGGCTAGGGTCAGCTCAGATGACTGGAAGCAGGAAGAGCAAGATCCAATTGGTAAGTAGTTCAGATGAGTATGTTGAGGTACAGATATAATGAAAAATCCTGAGGGAGTCATGATTAGCAAATGGTTGATTTTGTAATAATTCCAGCCTAACCCATAATTTCATTTCATCTTTCTAGTCATCTCTAAATCCCATCCATGTTGGGAAGCATGGCAGGAATGGCTGCATACAATGACACCACTATCTATAACCAAAACAGGTTGTATATATTTCCCATCACACAAGCCCAAGAAAATATACTGCTATAATAGAAATAATAGCAAATATATAAGCAAATTCAAGTAAATTTACACACATTATATTAAGCAACTATCAGTAAATCACCCTGCATTTCACAGGGAGTAGTCATTCAAACACCAGTTTGCTGTGCTTTAAATCACGTTTGCCAAGGAAACTGTCTGCAGTCTGCAAGATGGATTGTGGTCTGTGAGACCTGCCTCAAGGCCCGTCACACCTGCAGGTCACTGACTGACCCAGCAACGTTAATAGGCATTTATTCGCTGAAGGCCAACTTAATGTGCCACTCCTGTCCTCATTCAGTATCCAAAAACAGCACAAGCATTCTTTCAGCAAGGGTAAAAATCTCATGATTTGGACCAGGGGACTTGTGTGACCTTCAGTTCGCCAGCACAGGAACACTAATGGAAATTGTAGTGCTAACTGGATGCGAGGGATAATTCATTTTTCTCAGGGGTTTAAGATCTCCATTTGCTCCAAAGACATACAGGTATGTAGGCAATCCGCTTGGTAAATGTGACATTTTTTGTGTGTTTGTGTGTGTGTGTGTGTGTGTGTGTGTGTATGTGGGAGTGGCTGGTCGGTGCAGACTCGATGACCTGAAAGGCCTGCTTCCGCACTGTATCTCTAGACTAAACTGATCTTTGGAGTGTGGAAAGAAACCAAAGTTCTCACCCACACAGGTGACGGGGAGAACGTACAAATTCTATATCGACAGCACCAGTAGCCAGGATGGAACCCAGGTCTCTGGCTCTATATGCGTTGTAAGGCAGCAACTCTACCGCTTCGCCACCATGCCACCCTTTCACTTCCCATAGATGTGATCTGATCTGCTGAATATTTCCAGCAGTCCGTTTATGTTTTAGATTTCAGGCAGACTTTGGATATCTAGTGCATTATTTGGAGAAGCAGACATTTACTCATCTAGTCAATATTCCTCTCTCAACCAACCTAACTAAAAACCGATCTGGCAGTCCACTGCTATTTGTAAGAGCTTGCTTCATGGTAAACCACTGATGCGTTTATCACTGCACATTCAAACAATGCTGGTGCTATATGCAAAGGATTTTTTTTTAATGTTGCCTATACAAATGCTGTCATTTTAAAGTAAAATTTCCACAAATTTTATTTACTGATTAATTTGTGGCAGGGGCTATCCTGTCATCAGGATACAAAGTAACTTTACATAGCAGACGCAACGCAAATTAATTCAATTCAAACCAAACTGTCCATGCTGTTGTTTATGCTCATTCAAGCCTCCTCCTGTTTTTCTTTACCTAAACCCATCGATGCAACCCTTCATTAACTTCTTCCTCATATTAAACTTAACTATAACATTCACTTCAAGTAATACATCTGGCACTAAATTCCATGTTTTTGTGACTCTTTGGGTAAAGGCATTGCTTCTGAATTCCTACCTAATTTCCTAGTAACCATCAAACTGTTGGTCTCGAGTTATACTGTATCCAAGTGGAAACATTTATCCCATCTAATCTTCCAAAATAAAATAATTTACACGGGAATGGAAATTAGAAAGGGTGGGAGACTCCTCTATTGCCGCTTAGAATGTTCTTCTGTTCCGACATCAGAGTTCCGATCATCCCGGCGAGAGGGCCTGAACATTGGGCCGCCGTGGCGGTGGCTGCGGAGGCTCAAAGGCGCCGACCACAGGTGAACAGAGAGGAATACTGAACTTTATTGCCTTCCCTCACAGTGGGAAACGTTGATTCTGCGTTGTGGGGATGTTCAAGTTAAATTCTGTCGTGTGTTGTGTTCTTTTTATTGGTATGGCTGTATGGTAACTCAAATCTCACTGTACCAATTGGTACATGTGACAATAAATATAAACTTGAACTTAACATGGAACCTGAATGGACTCAACGACCACCTTCCATGTACAAGCCATTCTGTGATTTTGGTTGTGGCAACATGCACAACTTTTACACCAGAGGAAGGAAACAAAGGTTGAGTGTGGAAAGGATGAAAGCAATCTGGATTAATGGTCAGAGCATAGAACTGGGAAGTGAAAAAGATCAGCCCATAAAACAAAGACCTAATTGGGCATCAGGGAACGATTAGGCAATTAATTCAGTGGAAAGAAAATCACCATTATATCCCAGAAAAGAACTGTGGGAAAATGTGAGACAGTTGAAGGAAATCACTGGAAGGGAGGTAACAAATATATTTAGATATGATAAGCAGGGAAGCAAAAGATAGCCCATGGAATAATATTATCAAAAAGCATGACAATTACAGAAATATGCTCACTTGAAAATGTCATGCCAACTTCAATACAGTACTATATAAAATAATGGGTGGTGTCATTTTATTGGCAGGACAATAAATTGAGGATATGTCTGCTTGTTCAGAAGGAGATCAGACTTTCAATACAATTCAAAGAGCAGGCAGCTTTTCCAATGTAACAGCTGGCATTCAAATTTCAACCAGACTCACTGTATAAATTAATTGGCCCCGTAGAATGAATGTAAGGAGTTAGGCAAAGGCTGAAAAGCAGGGCCAAGGGTGGTAATCTCCAAATTACCCCTGGTGCCACCTGCTAGCAACAGTAGGAATAAAAAGATAGGACAGATAAATGTGTGCTTTAGGAATTGGTGCAGGGGGCAGGGATTCAGATTTTTGGATTATTGGGACTTCAGCAGAGGTGACTGACACGATGGACTGACTGCACCTGAACTGGAGGACGACCAATATCCTTGCAGATGAGTTGATCAATGCTACTAGAGTGGCATAGGGGTGGGAACTGTACTATAAGGTGAGCAAATGGGAAGGTAGAGTTTAGATTATTATTGTCACGTGTACCAATTAAAAGACTATACATGATTACAGTCAAGCCATTCAGTGTACAGGTGTAGGATAAAGGGTAAAAGTTAATTGGATGGCGGTGGAGGCAGATATAATAGTGTCATTTAAGAGGCTTTTAAATAGGCACATGGATATGTAGGGAATGAAGTGATAGGGATCAAATGCAAGCAGATGAAATTAGTTTATTTAGGCATCATGTTCCACACAAAAAACATTCTGGATCAAAGAGCCTATTCTTGTGATGTACTTTTCTTGGTTCCATGTACTGCATCATTTATCTTATTGGTAGACATACAATAATGGAGTAACTCAGCAGGACAGGCAGCATCTCTGGAGAGAAACGTGACATTTTGGGTCAAGACCCTTCTTCAGACAATACTCATTTATCTCATTGTTGTTTATTGAGTCTGCTTGCACATAAATTGGCTGCCATGTTTGCTTCCAGTCTACCAATAACTAATCTTACAAAAACTTAAGATATGGAAGATGTACAAGCAAATATGTTTATTCTTAACATCTTAGCCAGATATACAAGTACAAACATTTAAAGAATCCAGCAACTTTGCATTTAAATTCTATCTAGAAACTGTGGTTCAGATATTAAATTTAAAAAAAAAATTCAAATTAACCAAATATAAATGGAGACTCAAGGACCTGAAGATGCTTGTTTACAAAAAAAAAGGCAAAGTGTTGGAGTAACTCAGCAGGTCAGGCAGCATCTCTGGAGAACATTAAGAGCTGACGTTTCTGATCGAGATCCTTGTTCTGATTGAATTCAAACCAAATACGAATGTTATGGGACACAAGCGACGTGCTCTTGCTGAAAACTCACACAGGCTTTTCACAAAATAGCCTTATATTTACACAGCAAATTAGAATGCAAATAATTCCACTATGTTTTAGATACCTGATTGCCATGATAAAACTGTGCATATTGTGGAAAAGCATCGAATTCCTGACAGAAAATGTGGGATTTTAGAGTTAAACAGTATCATGCAGAAATTCTGCATTTGTTGACAGCATCAACAGATAGAGTCAGAATGATACAGCATGGAAAAAGGCCCTTCGGCCCTACTTGCACACACATGTTCCAGCGACACTAGTCTCATCTGCCAGCATTTGGGCCATATTCGTCCAAACCTGCCCTATCCTTCTACCTGTCTAACAGAAGAAGGGTTTCGGCCCGAAACGTCGCCTATTTCCTTCGCTCCATAGATGCTGCTGCACCCGCTGAGTTTCCCCAGCAATTTTGTGTACCTGTCTAACTGCTTCTTAAATGTTGGAATAGTCCCTGCCTCAACTACCTTCTCTGGCAGCTTGTTCCATACATCCACCACCCTTTGTGTGAAAATGTTACCCCTCAAACTCCTATTACATTTTTTCCCCTTCACTTTAAACATATTTCCTCTGTTCCTCTATTCACCTACTCTGGGCAAGGGACTCCGTGGACCTACCCGATCTAATCCTCTCATGATTTTATACACCTTTAAAAGATCATCCCTCATCCTCCAGCGTTCCAAGGAATAGTGACCCAGCCTGCTCAACCTCCGCCTATAGTTCAGATGCTATAGTCCTGGCACCATCCTCGTAAATCTTCTTATACCCTTTCCAGCTTGACACATCTATCCTATAACACATTGCCCAGTACTGAACACAATACTTTAAATGTGGCCTCACCAATGTCTTATACAACTGCAACATGACCTCCCAACTTCTATACTCTGGCTGATGAAGGAATGTGCCACAAGCCTTTTTGACCACCGATCTACCCGCGACTCCATTTTCAGGGAACTATGCACCTGCACTCTGAGATCCTACTGCTCTACAACTACCCAGATCCCTACCATTCACTGTGCATGTCCTGCCCATGTTAGACTTCCCAACACCTCACATTTTTCTGCATTAAATTCCATCAACCATTCCTCAGCCCACTTGGCCAATTGATCAAGATCCTGCTGCAATTTTTCACAACCATCTTCACTATCTGCAAACCCACCCACTTTTGTATCATCTGCAAACTTGCTAATCTTGCTGTGCATGTTCTCATCCAAATCATTGATATGGACGCCAAACAGTAACGGGCCCAGCACTGATCCCTGAGGCATATCATTAGTCACAGGCATCCATTCTGAGAAGTAACCTTCCATTATCACCCTCTGCTTCCTCCCATGAAGTCAATTTTCTATCTATTCAGCTATCTCTCCTTGGATCCCAAGAAATCTATCCTTCCAGAGCAATGTACCAAGAGTGCCCGCCATAATGTTTGGGACAAAGACCCATCATTTATTTATTTGCCTCTGTACTCTACAATATGAGATTTGGAATAGAGACAAAAAAAATCACATGTGTTTAAAGTGCATATTGTTAGATTTTAATAAAGGCCATTTTTATACATTTTGGTTTCACCATGTAGAAATTACAGCAGTGTTTATACACAGTCCTCCCCCCCCCATTTCAGGTCACCATAATGTTTGGGACACAGCAATGCATATAAATAAAAGTAGTCACGTTTAGTATTTTGTTGCATATCCTTTGCATGCAATGACTGCTTGAAGTCTGCGATTCATGGACATCAACAGTTGCTGGGTGTCTTCTCTGGTGATGCTCTGCCAGGCCTGTATTGCAGTCATCTTTAGCTTATGTTTGTTTTGGGGGCTAGTCCCCTTCAGCTTTCTCTTCAGCATATAAAAGGCATGCTCAATTGGGTTCAGATTGGGTGATTGTCTTGGCCACTCAAGAATTGACCATTTTTTTAGCTTTGTTGCTTTCGCAGTATGTTTGGAATCATTGTCTTGCTGTAGAATGAATTGCCAGCCAATGAGCTTTGAGGCATTTGTTTGAGCAGATAGGATGTGTCTAAATACTTCAGAATTCATTATGCTCCTACCATCAGCAGTTGTATCATCAATGAGCCATTTCCTTCAGCACCCATTCATACCCAGGTCATAACACCCCCACCACCGCATTTCACAGATGAGGTGGTATGCTTTGGATCTTGGGCAGTTGCTTCCCTCCTCCTACTTTGCTCTTGCTATCACTCTGATATATTAATCTTCATCTTATCTGGCCTCAAGGCCTTTTTTTCAGAGCTGCAATTGCTCTTTTAAGTATTTTTGCGGCTAACCAGTGGTTTGCATCTTGCAGTGTAGCCTCTGTATTTCTGTTCATGAAGTCGTCTGCGGACAGTGGTCATTGACAAATCCACACCCGACTCCTGAAGAGTGTTTCTGATCAGTCGGACAGGTGTTTGGGGATTTCTCTTTGTTATAGAGAGAATTCTTCTGTCATCAGCTGTGGATGTCATCCTTGGCCTGCCAGTCCCTTTGCGATTCGTAAGCTCACCAGTGCTCTCTTTCTTCTTAATGATGTTCCAAACAGTTGGTTTTGGTAAGCCTGTTTGGCTGATGTTTCATTGACATAACTTTGGTCCTCATTTTGATAAACAGCAATAAAAGTTTCCAAGTGCGATGGAAAGACTGGAGGAAAGACTAGGTGCCGAGAGCTCTCTTACACCTGCATTAAGGAGGCAATTAAACACACCTTAGCAATTACAAACACCTGTGCCCCAAACATTATGGTGTCCTGAAATTGGGGGGGGGGGGGGGGGGGGGGGGACTATGTATAAACACAGCTGTAATTTCTACATGGTGAAACCAAAATGTATAGAAATACCTTTAATAAAATCTGACAATGTGCACTTGAACCACATGTGATTTTTTTGTATTACAAATCTCAAATTGTGGAGTTCAGAAGCAAATAAATAAGTGATGGGTCTTTGTCCCAAATATTATGGAGGGCACTGTATATACATCTGCAGCTCTGCCCTCATCGACCTTTTTGGTCACATCGTCAAAAAACTCAGATTTGTGAGATACTACTTCCCACATACAAAACCATACTGACTATCCCTAATCAGCCTTTCTCCATCTAAATGCATGTATATCCCATCCCTCAGAATACCCTCCAGTAACTTTCCAACTGCAGTTGTTAAGCTCACTGGCCTTTCGTTTCCTTTGTCCTCTGTTGTTCTGGAAGCACGGAATGAGAAGATTACATATATTTCACTGGCTGCTCTATCAAACTACAGAAGGTTGAAATGTTTAAGAAGGAACTGCAGATGCTGGAAAATTCGAAGGTAGACAAAAATGCTGGCGAAACTCAGCGGGTGAGGCAGTATCTACGGAGCGAAAGACATAGGCAACGTTTCGGGCCAAAACCCATCTTCAGACTGATGTGAGGGTTGGGGGGCGGGAAGGAGAAAGGAAGAGGTGGGAGCCAGTGGGCTGAGGGAGAGCCGAGAAAGAGAGGAGAAAGTAACGACTTTCTTGAGCAGTTTGCACCCCAGCGGTATAAACATTGACTTCTCTAATTTCAGGTAGTCCTTACTTTCTCCTCCCCTTCTCAGCTCTCCCTCAACCCACTGGCTCCACCTCTTCTTTTCTTCTTCTTCCTCCCCCCCCGCCCCGCCACTCTCACATCAGTCTGAAGAAGGGTTTCGGCCCTAAACGTTGCCTATGTCCTTTGCTCCATAGATGCTGCCTCACCCGCTGAGTTTCTCCACCATTTTTGTCTACAGAAGGTTGAAATGCAGTTTTGCAGTAAAAGGAACATTTAATTTGTGATTAACTTTTGAAAAACTTCGGTGGGAAATCTGAAGCCTGCCGGAGGTTTCTGAGTGTCAATGTTACAGCAGAGAAATTAGAAAATTCACATAAATTGTATTTGCCACAAAAATAAATGACTGATATTTAACAACATTTCACTTAAAAGATGCAAATAAAATAAAATTTGAAGAGAGGTGATTACTTTTTATAAAATTATCCAACAACAGACAAGATGGATCATATGTCACAAGGCCATGTGAAAGGAGCAGAATTAGGCCATTTGGCCCATCAAGACTACACCGACATTCAATCATGGCTGATCTATCTCTCCCTCCTTGCCCCATTCTCCTGACTTCTGCCCATAACCCCTTATCCCTGGTACTAATCAAGAATATCTCTGCCTTAAAAATATCCATTGACAGCCTCCATAGCCATCTGTGACAGAGAATTTCACAGATTCACTACCCTCGGAGTAAAGAAATTCCTTCTGCATTATAATAATAGATGTTCTACGAGCTTCTTCAGTCTAGTTTCTCCCCATAACCTTTGACACCATTACTAATCAAGATTAAGGCATATGTTTAATTGTATGTCTTCCATCAAAAATATGATGGAATTAAATTCAAAGAAATTACACCGTGGATACATGATTTTACATTTATACAACTGATTTCAAAAGGTTTTTTCCCCCCAATACTTTTGAGCATTCCATTCCCTGCCGATGATGTAATGATTTTGCACACCCTTTAGCTGGAAATGAATCCCACGGCATTTTTAAGGCTGCACTGTGAGAGTACAGGCTAGTATTTTGTTTGGATAAAATGAATCAATTACATCAATTTTAACTATGCATGCAAATGATTTGGTATTTTTCATTCATTTTGCATTAATTCATGTCCAAGGAAACAATGGGAAATCAAGAAAGAGATTGTAGGGTAGGGTGGATCCAGCAGTAGCAAACAGGTATGATGCAGAAGGAAAGGAAAATGTCCACCCGAGTTACTAATCATGAAAGAAAATAGCAAAAAACCCATCCTAATAGATCCTCACAAAAGATTTTCTCACAAAAGGATTTCAACCTGGAACATCAACTCACTACTTCTATCAGATCTCCCCTCAACCTCTGGAGAAAGCAATCCAAGTCTGTCAATCCTTTCCTTGCAATCGTAATCCAGGCATCATTTTGTTAAGTAGTACTAAAAAAAAATATTTGTAGATATATAGGTGTGCCCTTACATTTTGGTACAATCCAGAGAACATTAGACATGTCTTGATGGAAAGGGAGATAACAACATTTGATAGCAGGGTGTGCGGAGGATAAAGGAATGGGAAATGAGAATAGCATTATTCACATTAGCACTCTTTTCCAGTGTTAGAAACTATGTTCTTTGAAGTTAGTAATGTCAGCAGTACATTTCAAAAATGATTTGGTGTTGACTATAGAAATTATGGATTATCAAATATCAAATTACTGCCATATATCACTTGCACAATTCACATAGTTTGGACCCTTAGGTTGGTGGTATCGCACACAATGCAATTAAGATTGCGAAGCTGTTGAAAAGGTTAAATTATGCAAAGCCAATGTACAAGAAAAAAGCTCAGTTTGACTGGGAAAATCTGACTTCACATTAAGCATCTTTAAAAAAAATTTCAGGCAATGTCAGGCATTATTTATGGAAAAAAAGATAAAGTGTAGATGAAGTAACTCAGCAAGTCAGGCAGCATCAATGGAGAACATGGATAGGTGATGTTTCGGGTCAAGACCCTTCTTCAGTCTGCTCTCCAGGGATGCTCGCTGACCTGCTGTTCCTCCAGCACTTGTGTGCCTTTCTGTAAACCAGCATCTGCAATTTCTTGCATCTCATGATTCAAGGATCTGTTTCCAAAGGCCAAGAGATGTCAGTCTAGAGTCAAGTGTTTCATTGCCATAAGTACCAACAACTGAATGACAAAATTCTTACTGCAGCAGCATAAAAAGCCTGCATACACAATACTGTTATAAAACATAATAAATTATGTGTAGTAACATAAAATATACTACTACAAATATTTAATTCTGACGACACTTTTAATTAAAAGGTAGCATTAACAAAATATACCATATTATAATTTCTTACCTTCCTAAACTTTTCAAGATGCTTATACATATCAGGATCCAGCTCCTGAGAAATATCTTTCATCCACAGTAATGCTCCCCGGTATTCTGTGCGAGACTGTTCCATTCTATTCACGGTCAGCCAGGTGTCAGAAATGGCGCGGTACCTGAATGTTTCCACTTCCTGGTACAGTCGACATAAAGGACTACGGAGTGCTAGTCTGCGTCAGAAAAACTCAAGCAGCTATATATTTTATAAACAACCCATTTCACCCTTGTATCCCGAATTACTAGAACCCAATTACTTAGCATGAGAGTGTTTAAGAAGGAACTGTAGATGCTGGAAAATCGAAGGTACACAAAAATGCTGGAGAAACTCAGCGGGTGCGGCAGCATCTATGGAGCGAAGGAAATAGGCAACGTTTCGGGCCAAAACCCTTCTTCAGACTGATGGGGGGGGGGGGGGGGGGGGGGGGGCGGGGAGAAGAAAGGAAAAAGGAGGAGCCAGAGGGCTGAGGGATGGGAGGAGACAGCCCGAGGGCTGAGGAAGGGGAGGAGACAGCAAGGGCTAGCAAAATTGGGAGAATTCAATGTTCATGCCCCCAGGATGCAGTCTCCCCAAGCGGAATATGAGGTGCTGTTCCTCCAATTTCCGGTGTTGCTCGCTCTGGCCGTGGAGGAGACCTTGGCATGAGAATTGGATTGATCAGAATGGGACAAACATTAAAGTTGGGGGTGGGGTAAGGAGGGAGTGTACAATTGGAAGCAAGTCTACATGAAAAAATGAGGGGGGGAAATCTGTTATCAGTTTGAATTAATGTGATTTAAAAAAAACAGGTTGGGAGAAGTGAAATGCAGGTTCAATGAGACAAGTAATGTATATTTTTAATCCAAGGCATCAATTACTGATAACGGAGAAAAGGACATTTAAACAAAATATACAATTAATAGGGACAAGGCATGGAAATCAAACTGAACATTATAGACCCAAATCAATATTTAGAAACGAGCAATTCTATAGTATTCATAGTTATAACAGCAGGAACCTCCACTCCGCTCCACGGTAGCAAATGTAAAAGGATTCCAAAATAACATTGCTAAGATAAATGAACTAAAGAAAATTGTTAGCAACCATAACATTCTGCATTGTTGGAGCCAAATTCTCCTCTGCTACTATCCTATGACAGTATCCTCCTGCAGAGCTCGCTGTGCATATGTCCAAGTTTTTTGAGCTTCACTGGACACCCAAAAAGAGATTAAAAATGGAAGCATTGGGAGTAAGCCAACTGGCTCTTCCCGATGAAGTCAAGCAGCAGTGGACCGATTTCCAGCAGTTCACTAGCGGGTTGGATCTGCCGAGTTCCAGCGACTCCATTCATTACAGAATTACAGCTGAATGGCTGAGAGAGAAAGAGCAAAGATTGGGTATTGCAATTTCCGTGAATTTAATTTTTTATCCTAATGCAATTCATTTTAAGTATTTTAAACAGCAAGTTAGTATTTTTTAAACAAATAGCATAATTAGTTTGTTTTTTAATATTTTGCGAATATTAGTCACTCACCAATATTCATAATTTCCTGGGAACTTGGAGTAGCCGGCTGCCAATTCTCATACATTTCCTTGTATGAGACTTGATCAAGACCCATCTCGTGATGTCATGCATGATCTGTCGGCTCTATACTGAGCCAGATCAGAGACATATGGAGGCAAAGCTGTTGCTGGAAGGAATGTGTACACTCACTCCTCGTGAACAAAGGAGTGATTAATGGGGGATGCTATTCTCTTCCCTAGAAGTCCAGCAAAGTAGTCAAATAACATTAGGTGCAAGTGACGAAGCATTTTACAATAAAAGCAATTGATTTGGAATCCTTAAAACTCAATTAAAAACTCATTAGGAATCCATGAAAAATACTGGGCCCTGCAGTTACCATTATTAGTTTCAGATAAATGTGCATTTCTCACATTATGCCTTCCTTATCATATTCATTGCAATGGACCACTGGACAGGTAAGAGGCCTTTGGCAACATGCACATGAAGGGAAGAGGTAAATATTAAAATATTAGATTTATTGTCTTCACTGGAAAGCAGATAGATTGGAACTTTAGTGCATGTAAATAATAATTGTGTCAAATATGCTGCCTATAACTGATATCTTTCCACTTGCCTGTGTCCGGTGTCATTGGCCTATCTTACGATAAATATGGCATTTATTTGAATACCTTTGTTGCGAGGAGAAGCATAGTGCCTTTCCAGTTGCTTGCATCATTTTTCCTGCTCTGGTTTTATCCTGTGAACCCTGGGATCTGAGAAATCGGCCCAATTCATTTTCTTCCTGAGACAAAACTGAAAAGGAAAGATATGTTAAAAATAGTATTGCCATACTAAGAAATGCTTTGAGAATGGGTAACCCAGGATACACTGACAAAGGTGTCGAACAAGTTGAATGCTTGTGAATGGCTGATATTCACAAAAATATTCAACAACTGGTAAAAATGAAATTTCTGGCTTTATTTTTCCCAGAAGGAAATGTCAAAGTCTAGAGGCCGTAGTTTTAAGGGAAATGGAGCAAAGTTTACAGGAGACGTGCAGGGTAAAGTTTTTGTTTCAACACAGATGGTGCCGGGAACGCACTGTCAGAGCTGGTGGTGGAAGCAGATGATAGTGGCATTTAAGAGGCTTTTAGATAGGCATATGGATATGCAGGGAATGGAGGGATATGCATCACATGCAGGCAGATGAGATTAGTTTATCTTGGCATCATGGTCAGCACAGACATTGTGGGCCAAAGGGCCTGATCCTGCACTGTACTTTTCCAGGTTCTAATTTTCCAAGCTGCAGGTCACTAAAATGTAAAACAAAATTAAAGCATATTAAAAATAACGAACTACTCTTTTAATCAATTAGCTTAAAAGTTAATATAACCAAATCTTGCCAGTCGCTACTTTTCCTTACATTGTTCTTCCCTTTATCTGTATCCATGACATCCAGTATTTGTCAAACCTACTATTTTAAGACAGAGGTTGCACTTCTGTCTACTATGCTTTCAGTAGCGAAAGGTTCCTGTGTTCAAGGAACTTTCAATAAATAGAGCAACTTCCTGAAGTATTATCATCCCAACTAATGGCTCAAGAAAATTATGCTTTACATACTCTTTATATGAAAGGAGGCCAAGCAGCCTCTCCCCCCAAAAATAATCAAACCTCCCCTCATACAATGCCATTAAGTGCAATCTTAGTGTGTTTAAAAATAACACTCAACACAGTCTTTCTTCTGTTTATGAAATGTCAGAATTAACTTGGAAGGTATATACACCACCTGGGCCAATTCTGAATAATGCAGAATTCTCCCAGGTTTAATCACTGTCCACTGCAGTCATGTGTAGCCAACTAGACAAGGAATGGCATTCAAATATATTGGCCAAAGTTATCCTCGACTGACAAAGAAAAATTACAAGCTAGTTTCTATTGTAGTGGCCTGGTCAAGGTCAGGAAAAGGCCAGACGCCAGGCGGATTCAAAAAGAAGCTTTTTAATCCAACTGTCAGAGTACACACCACAACACCCTCGAGAGAACCCCTGACAGCGTCGTCGGGAAACCCCGTGGCAGACCAACGCCCCTGTCTCTCAATCGGCGAGGGGGGTGATCCAAGGAGTGGCCTCCCCCCAGGGACCGCCACAGGACCCCCCCCCCCCCCCCCCCCAAGTACCCGAGGTACGAAACGGACAGGAGGGCGTACACAGCGGCCAGCCCGGGTGCACACAACGCTCGGCCCCGGAACAGGCGACTGATCACCAAGTGCGGGGGACGAAGTAGCCAGAGGAGGAGGTACCCTAGACAGAGGCCGCCCTCGCTTACGGGGCAGCGCTACCAGCGCCGGCCGATCAATATCAATATGTGCTGGCTTCAACCGCGCAACTGAAACAGTCTCACGCCGACCCCCCATGTCCAGGACGAAAGTCGACGAGCCATGTTCCAAGACCCGGAAGGGACCTTCGTACGGCCACTGTAGAGGTGTCCGATGTGCATCCCTGCGCAGAAAAACAAACTGGCAGTCCTCCAGAGCAGAGAGAACGTGCGGACGGACGGACCCATGACAAGAAGTGGGCACCGGCG
Source organism: Amblyraja radiata (assembly GCF_010909765.2). NCBI lineage: Eukaryota > Metazoa > Chordata > Chondrichthyes > Rajiformes > Rajidae > Amblyraja > Amblyraja radiata. Next base: position 47,432,246 of record NC_045957.1, on the reverse strand, counting down.
TCAGCTTGCCCACCGTCTGCCGAAGACGTTGCAGAGCGTCCGGTGGCTGTTCCACCTGGCCACGTGCCGGCGGGATGAACTCCCCAGGCACCGTTAACGGAGACCCATACACCAACTCGGCGGAGGAGGAGGCCAAGTCCTCCTTGGGTGCGGTGCGTATCTCCAGCAAAACCCACGGTAGAGCGTCTACCCAGTCTGGGTCAGTGAGCCGCGCCCTCAGGGCACCCTTAAGCTGTCGGTGAAACCGCTCCACTAGGCCGTACGACTGTGAGTGGTACGCCGTCGTGTGGTGCAGACGAACACCCATGTCCGACCACAGCTCTGACGTGAACTGAGGCCCCCGGTCGGAAGTTATGTCCAGTGGAACACCGAACCGGGCGATACAATGCGTCAACAATGCTCGAGCACAGGTGGTTGTTGCAGAATTCTGTAGCGGAATGGCTTCAGGCCACCGCATGAAGCGGTCCACAACGGTGAATAGATACGTCATGCCCTGGGACGACGGCAGCGGCCCCACGATGTCCACGTGAATGTGGTCGAAACGTTTCTGAGGAATGGGGAACTCCTGCAACGGCGCGTGCACGTGTCGTTGCACCTTGGCGGTCTGGCACGGGATGCAAGTACGCGCCCAATGTCCAACCTCGTTCCGCAGCCCGTGCCACATAAAGCGGGAGGCTACCAGGGCCGTTGTCGCCCTGACGGAGGGATGCGCAAGTCCATGGAGCACCGCAAACACCCTACGCCGCCAGGCGATGGGGACGATGGGTCGCGGAACTCCAGAGGAGTCATCGCACAGCAGCGTGGTACCCCCAGGACCACAGACAACGTCCTCCAACTGCAGGCCCGAAACCGCCGTACGATAGGCGGCCTTCTCCTCGTCGACAAGCTGAGCGGCTGCCAGGGCGGAATAATTGATCCCCTCACCGACTTGGAGAACCGTGTGGACTGCAGGTCTTGATAAGGCATCGGCCACCCTGTTGAATTTGCCCTCAACGAACCGGATGGAGGTAGTGTACTCGGACACATACGCCAACTGCCTCTGCTGCCGGGCAGACCACGGGTCTGATACCTTGGCGAACGCGAAGGTTAGCGGCTTGTGGTCCGTGAATGCAGTAAATGGTCTCCCCTCCAGAAAATAGCGGAAATGACGTACGGCGAGATACAGGGCAAGGAGCTCACGGTCGAAGGCGCTGTAATGACGCTGAGGACCACTGAGATGCTTGCTGAAGAAGGCAAGTGGCCGCCAGCAACCCTCAACGAGCTGCTCTAACACTGCCCCAACCGCAACCTCAGAAGCATCCACTGTCAAGGCGGTCGTGGCGTCCTCTCGTGGGTGGATGAGCATTGTGGCCTCAGCCAGTGCCTGCTTAGCCCTCTCTAATACCGCTGTTGCTTCCATGGACCAATCAACCTCCCTGCGATGACCAGCAATCAGGTGGAAAAGCGGACGCATGATTGCAGCCACTGACGGCAGGAAGCGGTGATAGAATGTGACCATCCCCACGAATTCCTGCAGGCCCCCAACTGTGGTCGGACGGGGGAACCGGCGGATAGCGTCCACCCTGGTCGGCAGAGGCACCACCCCTTGTGCAGTCACGCGTTGGCTGAGGAAGTCGATAGCCGTCACCCCGAAACGGCACTTGGACGCGTTGATAGCCAAACCGAAATCGCTGAGGCGCTGACACAGTTGATGGAGGTGGATGCAGTGCTCCTGTCGCGAGCGACTGGTCACCAGAATGTCGTCCAGGTACACAAAGACAAAGTCCAATCCGTGGCACACGCAGTCCATAAGCCGCTGAAAGGCCTGCGCGGCGTTCTTCAACCCAAACGGCATCCGCACAAATTCGAATAGACCAAATGGTGTAATAATGGGCGTCTTCGGGATATCGTCGGGGCGGACCGGAATTTGATTGTACCCTCGCACGAGGTCCACCTTGGAAAATACAGATGCTCCGGCCAGATGGGCATTGAAGTCCTGAATGTGCGGACCTGATACCTGTCGGCGACGGTCGCATCATTCAGGCGACGGTAATCCCCACACGGGCGCCAGCCCCCGTTCTTCTTAGGGACCATGTGTAGCGGTGAGGCCCATGGGCTATCGGAGGGACGCACGATGCCCATCGCCTCCATCTGGCGGAACTCCTCCCGAGCTAGACGGAGCTTGTCTGGGGAGAGACGACGTGCCCGGGCATGCACCGGCAGGCCAGTAGTGGGGATATGGTGCTCCACCCCGTGCTTGAGGGTGGAGGAGCGGAAGTGAGGTTCAAGAATGCCGGGAAAATCTGCCAGGATGCACGCGAAAGTCGCATCCACGGATGACAGGGGGCCATCAGGGCGTACTACAGGATCACCAGTATGGAGGAAGACTGGATCCAGCGTGACAGAGTGCATCAGGCGCCGCCGCTTGACATCCACGAGCAGTGAATGGGCTCGAAGGAAGTCGGTGCCCAGCAGCGGCTGGGAAACGTCTGCAATGACGAACCTCCACGAAAACGAGTTGCGGCCAAAGTTGAGGGGGATGGTGCGAAACCCGTAGGTGCGAATAGCACTCCCATTCGCCGCGGTGAGGAGGGGGCCTTGTTTGCCCGCACGGATGTCGGCGATGGAGGGAGGCAGAACACTCACTTCCGCACCAGTGTCGATGAGGAAACGTCCCCCACTGCGGCGATCCCAAGCGAAAACGCGATGAATCGAGCCGGCCGCCAAAGGAATCACTGACGACCGGCCCTTTAGTTTCCCGAGAATGAACAAAGCCTGGGCGACAAAGCCTGGCTGCAGCTCCCCAGCGGCGATGGTAATAGCACCAACCAACTTTGCTGGCGTCTGGTTGAACTGCAGGCGAATTAGGCTGGTTTGAGCGCCAGCGACCTCTGCTGGCATTAGTTCGAACTACAGGCTGGCCGTGCTGGAAGGACGTGTCTGCTGTGGAATGCGCAATGGCCGCCAGATTTTGCCGTGGGGGACGACCGGGAGCAGCGCAGACGCGGTGGATAGCGGTCCCGACCTGCTCTGAGTCTCCAAACGCCTCGGGAAGGCTTGTTCACCCAGCGCCCGCATGTCGGTAAACGGATCCCTGGCGAGCTGCATGCGAATGTCGGGAGGCAGCTGCTACAGGTAGGCATATTTAAACAGAAAGCACGGCTCATGGTCCCCCATTACGGTGAGCATGTCTTCCAGGAGGGCAGACGGCCGGCGGTCGCCCAGGCCGTCCATTCTGAAAATGTGAGCTGCCCGCTCGGCGTCACCCAGGCCAAACCTCCTGATGAGAAATGCTTTAAGGCCAGTATATTTATTTGTTACCGGGGGGGCCCTGAGGAAAGGCTTAACTCGCCTCGCAGTTAGTTGGTCAAGCGAGCCAACCACGTAATAGTACTTAGTCTCATCCTGCGTGATACCTCTCACAGCAAACTGTGCCTCTACCTGCTGGAACCAGGTTTCGGGTTCTTCGGTCCACAGAGTTGGGAGCTTCAGCGCAACAGCGTTATTATCCATCACGATGCGTGGTGAACGACGCGGGGTCACCAGTGTAGTGGCCTGGTCAAGATCAGGAAAAGACCAGGCGCCAGGCGGATTCAAAAATAAGCTTTTTAATCCAACTGTCAGAGTACACACCTCGACACCCTCGAGAGAACCCCTGACAGCGTCGTCGGGAAACCCCATGGCAGACCAACGCCCCTGTCCCTCAATCGGCGAGGGGGATGATCCAATGAGTGGCCTACCCCCCCAGGGACCGCCACACTATCCCCATTTGTTATCCACAGATCTGCCTTTGTGTAGGTAAACAGCCATGGGCAAAGACTGTACTGGACTCAATTAAGATGCTTTCCTCTGAGAAAATAGCTTGTTGATACTTAAATGTAGAAGAATGACATTTTGAGATGCGATACTTAAGCTTCTGTCCTGGTAATCACCATTCAGAGATAAACTGAGACGTAAAAATGGGGCAAAATATAATGATCTGATTACTTGGCATAATGTTTTGTGATCTAGCATTGATTAAAGTCTGTGAAGTATGTATGTTCCCTGTGGATCTCTCTGGATGTTTTGGTTTCCTCTCATGTTAAATAGAGATGCTGGTTGCCAGGTTTATTTTGCAATGTAAATGACTCGTATATGTGTAGTGGGAAATTGTACGAGAACAGATTATGGGAACATTTATTTGGGAAATAGCATTACTGAGAATATAACCATATAACAATTACAGCATGGAAACAGGCCATCTCGGCCCTTCTAGTCCATGCCGAACACTTATTCTCCCCTAGTCCCATCTACCTGCACTCAGACCATAACCCTTCATTCCTTTCCCGTCCATATAACTATCCAATTTATTTTTAAATGATAAAATCGAACCTGCCTCCACCACTTCCACTGGAAGCTCATTCCACACAGCTACCACTCTCTGAGTAAAGAAGTTTCCCCTCATATTACCCCTAAACTTCTGTCCCATAATTCTCAAGTCATGTCCTCTTGTTTGAATCTTCCCTACTCTCAATGGGAAAAGCTTATCCACGTCAACTCTGTCTATCCCTCTCGTTATTTTAAAGACCTCTATCAAGTCCCCCCCTTAACCTTCTGCGCTCCAAAGAATAAAGACCTAACTTGTTCAACCTTTCTCTGTAACTTAGTTGTTGAAAACCAGGCATCATTCTAGTAAATCTTCTCTGTACTCTCTCTATTTTGTTGACATCCTTCCTATAATTAGGCGACCAAAATTGTACACCATACTCCAGAATTGGCCTCAGTGTGGAGAGCTGCAATGGACTCTGGGTTGAATTATCTCCTTATATTACTACGGAAAAATGAGCATAAATTACATAGATGGTCATGGTGGAAACATGTTATTTGCAACTTCATGGCTTTAAACAGATTAACCCATTTGTAGTTACAATGAAACTTCCATCCTGGATTTCCCTTCACAACCCAAAATGGATCAGACTAAATATGGAAGGGAATTAGTCACTGCTTACTGCCCTAAGACATATTTGATTTAAATTACTTCCTACCATTACCAACATCTCTCCCACTCAACCTCACCACAACTACCCAGAATTGCTACTGGCTGTCTTTCTCAAGCAATAACATACAACCATAGTAAGGTAGCAGATTGAGCCAGTGGCCCAGCCCATCGTTTCCCAATCAGCCTCGCTTTTACCACAGTAAAGAGCCATTATAATATGATCCAAGCTACTACAATGTGACTCCCGGAGTAAGGTTAAAACTATTCTGGAAGGCAGGCATGACCAAAGCAGTAGTGAGGCTGATGAGAACGTTGAAGCAAATGCAGAAGTTAAAGAGACCATGTTCAGTAGACAGAACAGGCAGGAGCTCGGGGAACATCTGATGGCTTAAATTGAATTTCTTTCAACTCAGGGCATAGTTAGGGAAGAAGCTACATCCCTCTTAGAGGAGTTGTTTTGTCTTTACATTGTGCAAAACACAATCTTCTTTCTTGTAGAATGTGTGTTAATACATGTATAATCTATGGTTGGTATGCTGTACGAGGCTACATCCCTGTGATGCTGCTGCAAACACTATTTTCATTGTACCTGTAGCCTACCATACTTGTCCATATGTTAATAAACTTGACTAAACTCTACTCAAGGAACATGGAAGTGGGATACCATAGCAATCACAGAAATGTGGCAGAGGGAGAGACAGAAATGGCAGCTCACTGATCCGGGGTACAAATGCCACAGCATGAACAGAATTTGAGGGAAGCGAGGAGGTGGAATTTCGATTTTGATTTGGGAGAACATCATGATGGCACTTAGGAAGAATATTCCTGGGGTACCATCCGGTGAGGCTATCTGGATAGAATTGGGAAATAAGGGATTGATTGCTTTGATGGGATTGCACAATGGAACTCAATAGTCAGTGGGTGTAACACAGGTCGACACAAGAATGATAGGGTTGTATTAATGTGGGATTTTAACTTTCTAAAGATCAACCATATCCAAGGCATGGAGATCAAGGAGTAAAGGTATTTAGTTGTAAGAAGGTGGCAACAATGGTTGACAGGATGGTGAAGGCAGCATTTGGCTCACTTGCCTTTATTGGTCAGAGTATTGATTATAGCAGCTGGGATGTCATGTTACCGCATTACCAAATAGTGAAAGTCTGGGATACAGTGGATGTGAAAGGAAGTTTCTAATAGCTGAAGAGTCTAGAACCAGAGGATAGTCTCAGAATAGGACACACCTTTAGAAAGATGATGAGAAATGTATTTAGTCAGAAGGTGGTGAATCTGTGGAAATCAGTGCCATAGACGGCTGTGGAGGCCAAATAATTGGATGGAGGGAGAAGGCGGCGGACGCTGGCAAATGACGATGGTAAGAAGAACCCGGGATTGCGGGGGGGGGGGGGGGAAAGATCCTCCCCGCCCTCAAATTTAGCTGAAGAGGGTCGTGCAAGGAGATGGATGACAGTTTGCGAGATGACCGGAATGGTGGCGCCAACTGCAATGAGCCTTTGCGGCCAGATACAGCTGGGACTGTAAAATGGGGCCATAATAGTGCTTGTTGCATACAGACTCAGTGTTATTCTGTACATTCTGTAATAATTGATGGATTGTGCTTATGAGTGATGATAATCTTGATGAGTTATTACAGTATTTCACTGTACCTTGGTACACACGACAATAAACAAACAATTGAACCTGGCCTGTGCACTTGCTGCATGACTGCAGGGAATGCCTCATAAAATGCAAGAGAATTTCTCAGTAATAATGTCCTTTCCCCCAATCATCAATTTTTCACAAATCTCAGTGTCAGCAGATTTCATTAATTAAAAAAAAGATTTAGTTCACAAGGTATTTCTGCCCTTTCGAGTGGCTCCATGCCTCCTGGCGGCAATATTCCATCATCACAAATGCTGGCCAAGTCTTGCTGTGAGGATCTGTGCCAGGAACTGACTTCCCACATTCAATGCCCCCAACCTCATGAAGAAAGCCAAGGGCTTTAGAAAATTAAGCAGCAACTCCATACAAATTTCGCACCAGACAAAACCTGCACAAAACTGGAGCTGATGTACAGCACAGCCATGACCTGCGATAACTGGAAAACTCCCTGGACTTAATGAGCTTTTGTTCCCAATGAGGTTTGTTTCTAAACTACTGATTTTATTGAATTACATTAATAAAAACTAACTTTCACAAACATTTTTGAAAGCTTTATTTGTAATATTCAATTCTACATCTAATGACAAGGTAGTAAAAACGGGAAAGAGTGCCAATAAGATTTGAGAATTTTGCCAGCAGTCAAGCATTTGATTAATAAGGAGAATTTGGCTGGGTCATTGTTCCCCGGAGCATAAGAGACTGAGGGGTGAACTTAGAGGAGCATAAAATCATGCGGAACATGGATAATGGGAATTTGCAGTCCTTTTCACAGGGAAGGAGAATCAACAATCAGAAGGCATAGGTTTATGGTCAGTGGCCCATTCTTAGCCACGTGACCAAAAATATGAAAAATTGTGGAATACATCTTTTAAATCTGAAAACATTACAGCTATGTTTTGTACTATATATATGATTCATATATTTTTTTAAGTTTATCAAGTGAAATGTATGTTTTGCTGACAATGTTTGTTTAGGGTCAGAGGTCAAATATGACTGGTCACGGGTGTGACCTCACACGGAAGCATTTTTTTCCATAATTTTTATCTTACAAACTCTTACGAATTTTAAAAAACTAGCATGTTCATATCTTTAGCAGACATATATAGGAAGGAAAATAGCAGTGAATAAGATTAATCTCTTACAAGAATAAGCGAGTTCGGTATTCCGACTGCGCTAGCCCAGGTCATAGGTCACAAGCGAAAAACAGTCTCGGCAACAGCGGTGCTGCATTGTGTGCAGGCCTGCGTTTCGTCCATGGTCAGGCCCGGCTCTCCGTCGCTGCGGGTGCTGTTGAGTTGCTGCTGGGCCGTCACCACCCCGGTGTCCCGTACCTGTCCGAAGGTGTCTGGGGTGCCCCTGGGTTGGCGGGGCAACCCCGGACTTGCAGCCGGCGCTGCAGCCGCTGGCTCCTGCTTGGCTCTGCATGTCCCGCCGGGTTGGCCAGCAGTCCTCCACCTCCACCCCCCTCCCCTCAGTCCGACACCAAGATTTTGCTGAAGATGGGCAGCCGCCGGCCCTTATCGAAGACGGGCGACTTGGAGCCATTGCTGCTGGAGTCGTCCTGGTCAGAGAGAGAGTCTGCGGACGGGCTCCTGTTGGCCATGGGCAGGCCTGGCGCCCGCTGGAGCTGCTGGTGCTGTTGGTGGTCCTGGCGTTTCGGCAGTCCAGTGGCGTTTCGGCAGCACTTGCTGCGCTGGGGCCACAAGTTCAATCCTGGCTGTGGATGAGGCGCGGTTCTGTGTGAGTGCTGCTGCTGAGAGCCGGTCCACTCTCACCCCCCCCCCCCCCCCGGTCTCCCATTCGCCCCCGACAAATACAAACTTGAAAAAAGACCCAAAAAAAGACCCAAACTATACTCACTGAATCTACAGTGCTTTGTTCTATTTTTATTTATAGCGTTTGACCTTTGACAAATCCCATGATTCCTTGCATTTTTCGGAATATCGAACTCGCTTATTTTTTAATGTATTACTTTATGTGATGCCATTTGGTAACGTGTGTGACATTTTCAGAGCAGAGGGATATGGGCCAAACACAGGCAAATGGAACCATCTTAGATGGGCATCTTGGTTGGCATGGATGAGTTGGATTTCCACACTGTATTACTCTATGATTCCAGTATTAGCAAGGCCAACAAGCGCGTTGTTAAAATATTCAGTTAAATTGCGTGCATTAAATACATACAACAAATCCGTTTCTGATACTGTTCGATGACCTTCAGAAGTTCCATACATGTTCTTTGAATGGAATGGAATACCTAAACAGAATGAAAAAGCAGAACTAAAGTAATTGCATATACTGATGAAAAAGTTCAATACTTTTGGTGGGTCATTGGGGGGGGGGGGGGGGGGGGAATAACTTTAAACACCCATAATGGCAGCCAAGTCCCAAAATAAAGTTAACATCATAGTTCTGCAGAAGAATGACAGAAAACATGTTATAAATCCACCATCACATAAGCATCAAACCTAAAGCCCCAACGTGACAGAAGACTCACTACACAGAAGTCTGTATGCATTCTGTTGAGAAACCTCTCAATCCAAACGTGTAGTTACCATTGGGATAGACCTTATAGATCTGTACAGTTGTCAGTGCCCAAATAAGATACCTGGCTATATGTGGTGGAGTCTAATGGTATATCTAAATAAAAAGTCTAGCATAGATATTAATAACTGGGAGGAGAAAAAAAATGCAATCATTGCCCTGAATGCTGTAATTAACCAAAGTATTTAACAGTCTTTCTATATTGTATAATGAGATGGCCTTCACTGAAGAAACAGAGATCCCCTCTCCTGTCAAGCTTCAAATTGTTGAACAAAAAAATCCACAAATGTTACAAATCTGAAATGAAACTAGAAAATGCCGGAAATACCTAGCAGGTTAAGCAGTATCGGTGCAATGAGAACAAGTTATTGATTTTAGATTTGGTTTCATGTTTTTAACCTCATCAGAACTGTAGCACAATGAATATGTTCCTAATTAAAAATAGAACAGTGCAGCACAGGAACGGGCTCTTTGGCCCATTACTTTGGTGTCAAACACAATGCCAAGGTAATCTAATCTCCTCTGCCTTCATAATATCTATATTCCTCCATTTGAACCAGATATTTTTCCTCTTAAATAACGTTCTTCACTGTCCGCTATCACACTAATTTTGGTATCTTCTGACAACTTACTAATTATGCTAACTACATTCTTATCCAAATAGTTAATCTAGATGAAAAACATTAGTGACCACACCGATCCCTGTGACACACTGCTGCTCACAGGTCTCCAATCCGAAGAATAACATTCCGCTACCGCAAAGTTCAGGAAACGGGGCTGATGGGGAACTGGCAGAGACTATGATTGGGGGCCTGGGGTAGATCAGCCATAATGATATCGAATGGCAGAGCAGGTTTTATGGGCATGGTGGCCAATTCCTGCTCCTTTTCATGGTGTTCTTGCTGCACACATTTCCTTCAGTATTACTTAAAGAGCCTGTCTGAGCAGGCCGCTGCTCCTGGAGAGCAATGTGCACTGGCATGTTCTAGGGCACTACAAGGGCCCCAAACATGCACCTCACCCATTTGAGGAAGATGCTGGAGTCAATTATAAAAAAGATGAAATAGCAGCACATTAGGATAGCAGTAACAGGATCAGTCTGAATCAGCATGGTTTTATGAAGGGGAAATTATGCTTGACTATTCTTCTGGAATTTTTTGAGGATATAACTAGGAAAATAGACAAGGGAGAGCCAGTGGATGTAGTGAACCCGGACTTTCAGAAACCCTTTGATTAGGTCCCACATGGGGGTATTGGGGGTAGGAATACAGAGAGTATGGATTAACGGGTCCCTTTCAGAATGGCAGGCAGTGACTAGTGGGGTACCGCAAGGCTCTGTGTTGAGACCGCAGCTATTTACAATATACATTAATGATTTAGATGAAGGGTTTAAAAGTAACATTTGCAAATTTGCAGATGACACAAAGCTGGGTGGCAGTATGAACTATGAGGAAGATGCTATGAGAATGCAGGGTGACTTGGATAGGTTGGGTGAGTGGGCAGATGCAGTTTAATGTGGATAAATGTGAGGTTATCCACTTTGGAATACGAATGGAGCGACTGGACGTTTATACACTGGAATTTAGAGAGATGAGAGGGGACCTTATTGAAACATGTAAGATTATTAAGGGAAGTTGGACACCTCAGAGGCAGGAAACATGTTCCCGATGTTGGAGGAGTCCAGAACCAGGGGCCACAGTTTAGGAGTGAGGGGTAGGCCATTTAGAACAGAGATGAGGAGAAACCTTTTCATCCAGAGAGTTGTGAATCTGTGGAATTCTCTGTCACAGAAGGCAGTGGAGCCCAATACTCTGGATGCTTTCAAGAGGGAGTTCGATAAAGCTCTTAAAGATCGCGGAGTGAAGGGATATGGGGAGAAGGCAGAAAAGGGGACAGATTGTAGATGATCAGCCATGATCACTGTGAAGGGCCGAAAAGCCTACTCCTGCACCCATTGTCTATTGACCCTGACCAATGGAAAAATCCTGGTCACTCCACAAAGTGAACTAAAGGAAATAGCATTTTTTACCCGTTAAGAATAAAGACAAAGATAATATATTAATCATGTTTGTGTTTGCATATGCACTTAAGTCATATACTACATGGCTGAATATCACACTGCTACCTTAATTTAATACTTAGCACTCTTTTGCAGTAAACTCCAGGGCGGCACTATGGTTTAGCGGTAGAGTTCCTGCCTTACAGCGCATGCAGCGCCGGAGACCCAGGTTCCATCCCGACTATGGGTGCTGTCCGTATGGAGTTTGTACGTTCTCCCCGAGGGTTTTCTCTGAGATTTTCGGTTTCCTCCCACACTCCAAAGATGTACAGGTTTGTAGGTTAATTGGCTTGGTAGAAGTGTAAATTGTCTCTGGTATGTGTAGGATAATGTTAATCTGCAGGGATCACTGGTCAGTGTGGACTTGGTGGGCTGGGGGCCTGTTTCCACGCTGTATCTCTAAAACTAAAACACTAAAAACCTGTAGGTGGTACTGTCAATTAAAGAAAAAGATATTCCTTGGATATCAGTGGCAGATATAATTTTGTATTAGATTAGCATGAGGATGATTTAAAATAACAAAACCAAAATTAGATTAGATTACTATTGTGCAGAAAGTATAATGACTTCAATAAGTGGGTTGTAATAAATACCAGAGGTGCTGCTTCGTTATATAAATTAAGAACTTGATAACTAACACCAAATGAGGGTTGATTTTGTGGGCAGCAAAGATGAAATTTTAACGATGGAATTGCTGCATTCCACGTGCTGAATTAAGGCCTAAAAGCAGAGTTTGGCGATGGATGGGGGGGGGGAGAAAAAAATGCTGCAAGAGCGCCATCTGGAGGTCACAGGCCGGAAGTAATTTTGAAATAAATAATGTGTAGGAAGGAACTGCAGATGTTGGTTTAAACCAAAGATAGACACAAAAAGCTAGAGTAACTAAGCGAGCCAGACAGCCGGGTCAGCATCTCTGGAGAAAAGGAATAGGTGACGTTTCGGATTGAGATCCTTCTTCAGACTGAGAGTCAGGGGAAAGGGAAATGAGAGATAATGGTGATAGAGAGAGTTATAGAACAAATGAATGAAAGATATGCAAAAAAAGTAACAATGATAAAGGAAACATACACTAATCTTCAATTCTGTATTCTTTACTGAGGTGTTAAGATCCCTAACCTTTAATTTAAAATCACCGTTATTCTGGTACATGCTAATTTAAAAATAAATGCTCTTAGATGAAATGCAATTGCAATTAACAAAACAGTTTAGAAAAGAAGCAAAAAGTTTAAGTGAAACAAGAGCAATTCCTGATGTGCACATTATTTTGTGAGGTGACTTGTTCTTGCCTCCATTAATGCTGGGCTACTGCATGCTTTTGACACATGGATAAGGTTATCAGCTCCATCCTGGTATGCTCCTACTCCTATTTTGAGTTACAGGCCTGAGATTCCCATAAATCAGTGATGAAATTGCACTTCTTTCCAGGAGGTGTTGAGCACATCCTGGAATCTTTTCGTCTTGTCCACCAGGTGATCTCTTCCCAGGATGAGCTCAGAATGGAGTGGGTTTCAGTAGTATGCAAACAGTATGGCCAAACATATCTGACTGAATAGAACTATAGCCTCAATACTGGTGATGTTGGCTCAGGATAGGACACTCACACATCAGCAATGAGATTACTATTTTATTGCTGTGGTACACCAGCTTCCTGGTGAAGCAATGTGCAGCCTAGACTAATAGCTGAGTCTCACGCTGCGAGTTGACACAAGAAGTACCCCGAGTTAAAACTCGTGGTAATAACATACGATTAACGTACGGAACTCGTGGACGCAACTTAGAGACTCGTGGCGCTAACAGCAGGTACTTGTGAAACTTGTCAACTCTTGCAAAAAATCAAACATGTTTAAAATTTTCCACGAGACAATTTAATTCTTGTGGTTAAGAATTGAAACATTTTAACTCGTTGTAAGAACGTAGTTGCCCATGCGTTTACCTTAGTGTATCGTGAGTCTACCGTGGGAACTCTAACTCAGCGGGCAGGCAGCAGCAGATTGTCGCTCCCTTCAGTTTCCCAGGGACAATCACCTGCCATAACGCGAGAGAGATCATGCACTGTTGTAGGTCTCCTTTACACGTCGGTGTTTCTGTCTTTCTCCACTCATTGTTGGCCCTATCTGTCACCACCCCCACCTACACCCCTCTGCTTCCCGGCCATGTGTGTGACCCCTTCCCTCCCCTCTCCAGCTCCCCGCCCATTGAACCGGTGCGGGGGCTTTGCACTGTCTTCACGTCGGTGATGCCAGCAGGTCAGTGCCAGTCGCCCCGGGGCAGTCGCTCCCTTCAGTTTCCCAGGGGGTCGGGACGGGACTGGAGTTGGGAGGGAATGGTGGGGGGGGGGGGGGGGGGGGGGGGGATGGGTGGGTTAGGTGAGGAAAGTGGGGTTGTTTGTAGTTGTAGAGGGAGGGGGCAAGGGCGGTACAGTTCCCAGTCTCAGTTGCTGCTGGCTGTGGGTCTCTGGATTCTCCGTGCTTGCAGTGGGCCTGGGGGTCGGTGTCCCGTTGGTCTTGACGTCTCCGGCCACTGCCCTGGACAGGAGCTGAGACTGGGAACTGTACCGCCCTTGCCCCCTCCCTCTGCAACTGCAAACAACCCCACTCTCCTGCTTACCTAACCCACCCACCTTTCCCTCCCAACTCCAGTCCCGTCCCGACCCCCTGGGAAACTGAAGGGAGCGACTGCCCCGGGGCGACTGGCACTGACCTGCTGGCATCGCCGACGTGAAAACAGTGCAAAGCCCCCGCGCCAGTGCAATGGGCGTGGAGCTGGAGAGGGGATGGAAGGGGTCACACATATGGCCGGGAAGCAGAGGGGTGTAGGTGGGGGTGGTGACAGATAGGGCCAACTATGAGTGGAGAAAGACAGAAACACCGACGTGCAAAGGAGACCTACAACAGTGCATGATCTCTCTCGCGTTATGGCATGTGATTGTCGCCTGCCCGCTGTTCCTGACGCTAAAGCCTTCGGATCGTTGCCCTTTGTGTTGGCGTGGAGGGGGAGGGGAGTATTGTGCTGTTTGATCGCCCCCTGCTATCCCAGGGACAGGGAGACACAGCAGCTTTTGAGACTGGTGGGCAATCACTTCCAAAGTGTCTACCCACACAGTCAGTACACCTCTCCTACACTTGTCTCCCGCACTAAGATCATCCCGCAGAGAATGATCCCAGCCTAACCCAAGAGCCATGTCACCCCAGACAGATTAATGACAACCTCTCTCCACCTCAACTCTCGCCTGGGCACCAAAGCAGCTCAGGAGGCGAACCCTGAGCTCCGCCTCACAACAATCTGATGTGCACATCAGTCCACATTCAAAGATTTAATCTCCCGTCTCCCCGCAGTGTGTAGACATGGCAGTAAATTCAATTAAAACATATCAAACCTGTGTGTTTCAAACAAATCATAAGTATAACTGCTCTGGCACTGGAAGGTGCGCATTTTCCCTTTGTAGGTCACATCAATAGATGCGGCCGCGCTGAATTCTATCTTTAAAACAAAGCCACAGGATGGACAGGTCTTCTTTAACACTGTTGCTTATTAAAACATAACACTGTTGCTTATTAAAATAAACCTTCAATCAGGATTGGCTCGAGAGTAACTCGGGAGACGAACTTGGAACATCGCAGAAATGACAAGTAAACGGCAAACTTGTCATACCCGTGGGAACTCGGTTAAACTCTTGATCATACACTTGCAATCTCGTACACAACCATGAGTCTTTCACTCGGGGTACCTCTTGTGTCAACTCGCAACGTGAGGCTCAGCTTTAATGCCATTTTTTAAAGTGCAGGCAGCTACGTACTCGATAGCGTTCACACTCTAGGGTGCTATAACAGTTAGCATCCTGGTGGTGTGGCAAAACAGAAAGCACCAGTGTAATCTCAAAGGGGAAACATTTCCCATCCACCAAGATAGGAAGCCAAACACATTTCCTCCAGTTCACAAGTGCATGCATGCCTCTAACAATAATAAAATCTGACACAGTGAACAAATTTAACAAATCTTATAACCCACTGTTCCTGTACCATCTCTTAACATCAGCAATTTGAAACTGTGGTTCGCACCAGTGAGGGACTAGTACTGTACTCAGGATTATATAGGGACAGACCTACACCCACTAGTAATGTACTCGTATTATAATGTGGCAAATCTGCATCCATCAGTGTTATACCCATGCAAAGGTAATAGATCCATTCCCACCAGCACTGTCCACCAATGTTACATAGTTATTGGCTATGCTCCAGTATTGCAGTTGTATGCCCACAGCACAATACTTAAACCTCAGAATAGACAATAGGTGCAGGAGCAGGCCATTCAGCCCTTCGAGCCAGCACCGCCATTCAATGTGATCATGGCTGATCATCCCCAAACAGTACCCGTTCCTGCCTTCTCCCCAAATCCCCCGACTCCGCTATCTTTAAGAGCCCTATCTAGCTCTCTTGAAAGTATCCAGAGAACCTGCCCTCCGAGGCAGAGAATTCCACAGAGTCACAACTCTGTGAGAAAAAGTGTTTCCTCGTCTCTGTTCTAAATGGCTTACCCCTTATTCTTAAATTGTGGCCCCTGGTTCTGGACTCCCCGAACATCGGGAACATGTTTCCTGCCTCTAGTGTGTCCAAACCCTTAATCTTGTATGTTTCAATAAGATTCCCTCCCATCCTTCAAAACTCCAGAGTGTACAAGCCCAGCCGCTCCATTCTCTTAACATATGACAGTCCCGCCATCCCGGGAATTAACCTTGTAAACCTACGCTGCACTCCCTCAATAGCAAGAATGTCCTTCCTCAAATTAGGGGACCAAAACTGCACACAATACTCCAGGTGTGGTCTCACTAGGGCTCTGTACAACTGCAGAAGGACCTATTTACTCCTATACTCGACTCCTCTAGTTATAAAGGCCTACATGCGATTCGCTTTCTTTACTGCCTGCTGTACCTGCATGCTTACTTTCATAGACTGATGAAAAAGGACCCCCAGATCCCGTTGTACTGCCCCTTTTCACAACTTGACGCCATAATCTGCCTTCCTGTTTTTGCTACCAAAGTGGATAACCTCACATTTATCCACATTGAACTTCATCTGCCCACTCCCCCAACCTGTCCAAGTCACCCTGCATTCTCATACCATCCTCCTCACAGTTCACACTGCCACCCGGCTGCGTGTCATCTGCAAATTTGCTAATGTTACTTTGAATCCCTTCATCCAAATCATTGAAGTATATTGTAAATAGCTGCGGTCCCAGCACCGAGCCTTGCGGTACCCCACTAGTCACTGCCTGCCATTCTGAAAGGGACCCGTTAATCCCTACTATTTGTTTCCTGTCTGCCAACCAATTTGCTATCCATGTCAGCACTCTACCCCCAATACCATGTGCCCTAATTTTGCCCACTAATCTCCTATGTGGGACCTTGTCAATGCTTTCTGAAAGTCCAGGTACACTACATCCACTGGCTCTCCCTTGTCCATTTTCCTAGTTACATCCTCAAAAAATTCCAGAAGATTAGTCAAGCATGATTTCCACTTGGTAAATCCATGCTGACTCGGACCGATCCGGTTACACATCCAAATGTGCGGTTATCTCATCTTTTATAATTGACCCCAGCAACTTCCCCACCACCGATGTCACGCTAACTGGTCTATAATTCCCTGTTTTCCCTCTCCCGCCATTCTTAAAAACTGGCATAACATTAGCTACCCTCCAATCCACAGGAACTGATCCTGAGTCTATAGAACATTGGAAAATTATCACCAATGCATCCACAATTTCAAGAGCCACTTCCTTAAGTACTCTGGGATGCAGACCATCAGGCCCTGGGGACCATCAGCCTTCAGTCTACCCAACACCGTTTCCTGCCTAATGTAAATTTCCTTCAGTTCCTCCGTCACCCCAGATCCTCTGGCCACTACAATATCAGGAAGATTGTTTGTGTCCTCCTTTATATTCTTGGCTAGCTTACCTTCGTACCTCATCTTTTTTCCCCGTATTGTCTTTTTAGTTATCTTCTGTAGCTCTTTAAACATTACCCAATCCTCTTGCTTCCCGCTCATCTCTGCTACGTTGTACTTCTTCTCTTTTATTTTTATACTGTCCCTGATGTCCCTTGTCAGCCACGGTCGCCCCTTACTCCCCTTGGAATCTTTCTTCCTCCTAGGTATTAACTGATCCTGCACCTTCTGTATTATTCCTAGAAATACCTGCCATTGTTGTTCCACTGTCATCCCTGTATCTTTCCAGTCAATTTTGGCCAGCTCATTCCTCATGGCCCCATAGTCCCCTTTATTCAACTGTAAGACCTCTCCGATCCACCCTTCTCCCTCTCCAATTGTAGATTAAACCCGACCATATTATGGTCACTACCTCCTAATGGCTCATTAACCTCAAGTTCCTTTATCAAATCCGGTTCATTACATAACACTAAATCCAGAACATCGGACGAGGGGCCTGTCTGGGTCCCTCGAGCCAGGTCTGACATCAGCTGGGTTTCAAGGACAGGGCTTGGGCAGTTGGGAATGTCCAGTTCTCACAGATCTCCAGCTAGAATCCACTTCATTACCACCAAGGCAGAGCATCAAAGCAAACAGGTTGTTAAAATCAACTTTAAGGATATTGGGTTGTTGTGGACGTTCCTGGTCCTGCTTCCACAGCTTTTGTTGGTTTTACAGGAAAAAAAATGTATCATACAGCACAGCAAAATCTTTTCAGAAAGGGTAGGTAGGCCTGTTTGATCAATAACATCATTCCTGTATGTACAGAGGAATAACACCATATTGTATTGTAAAAGAGCTTAGACCTATTATCTAATATCCCCCAGTTTTTCATCATCACATCTGATGATTGATATAGAGGTAAGTAAGTTTATTGGCCAAGTATTCACATACAAGGAATTTGCCTTGGTGTTCCGCCCACAAGTAACAACATGACATACAGTGACAGTTACGAATGACTCAGAAAACACTAACCATTAATAATAATAGAACATTAATGATAAAACACCATTGATTAAGCATGCAACCCAACTAAGGTTCACATGCTGCACATGTTCTTCCTGCCTTCAAGAACATCAGAAACATAGAAGACATGATCATCAGCCAACATCATAAACTTTGCATCCTTGCTTTTAATTTCATCCCCTCGAGTGTAAAAAATATTTTTTACTTTTAAATGTCAAAAGTGCAGAGCCTTCTGCCTGCCTTCTGTCAGCACAAAGGGTGGAACCATTGAGGCTCCAGCATCAATTAAATGGAACAGATATAGTTTCCTTTGATAAACTAATATACCAATGCAACATGCCAGATGTAGAATGATTTAGTATTAGGTGGTCTGAAGATTACTGGAAGCAGAAATGAAAAACATTTTTTGTTTGAAGAGGAAAGGGCCTGATATTATTATGGGATTCTGAGAAAATGTTGTGTACAGTTATGGTCTCCTAATCTGAGGAAAGCCATACTTGCCATAGAGGGAGTACAGAGACGGTTCACCAGACTGATTCCTGGGATGGCAGGACTTTCATATGAAGAAAGACCGGATAGACTCAGCTTGTACTCGCTAGTATTTAGAAGATTGAGGGGGGATCTTATTGAAACTTACAACATTCTTAAGGGGTTGGACAGGCTAGATGCAGGGAGATTGTTCCCGATGTTGGGGAAGTCCAGAACAAGGGGTCACAGTTTAAGGATAAGAGGAAAGTCTTTTAGGACCGAGATGAGAAAAACATTTTTCACACAGAGAGTGGTGAATCTGTGGAATTCTCTGCCACAGAAGGCAGTTGAGGCCGGTTCATTGACTATATTTAAGAGGGAGTTAGATGTGGCCCTTGTGGCTAAAGGGATATGGAGAGAAGGCAGGTACAGGATACTGAGTTGGATGATAAGCCATGATCATATTGAATGGCGGTGCAGGCTCAAAGGGCCGAATGGCCTACTCCTGCACCTATTTTCTATGTTTAAACAAATTTATTTCAAGAAGTTCTTCAGCAGTAAAACTGCATCAGACCTTAGCCAATGTTTCCCTGCATGCCATGAAAAAGGTTGTGGGATTTCCAAATGCCATAACATAAGGAAAGTACTACCCCAAAACAAGCAAGTGTCCGGACCTACTGATGGTTGGATAAAACAGTTGCCAGTCAGCATTATTGAGAATATGTAGCGAGACCAGGCAGGTTGAGTAAAGTAATTTTTATTAGCAATAAAAACGGAACAAAAACTCGTGCAATACGCGTGGCTGACTCAGCTAGCAAAAACAGCTCCTGTTGCTGGGAGGAGTGCTGACGATCTAACTAAAAAGCCCTCGAACGAACCCCCGCGGTCACGTGACCAAGCCGACCAATGACGAGGGTTCTGTCCTCCCGACCCCACCACTAGGTGCCGCTACAAATACTACTAGATGCCGCTACAACTCCCTTAATGTGAATTAGAGATTTGAAATCAACTCTATTCATATCCAATAGGGTCACCCAAAAATTACAATTGTCTTTCAATTACAAATATTTTATCGGTGACTTTAAGCAGCCAATACTCTCCTTGTTATTCACCAACTACATTTTAAAACATCACAACACTCCAGTACTTGACAACCTATATTGATTTCATTTTCTAAATTATAAAACTTTGGAAGTTCTGGTCCTTCTCAATTATTTGTATAGTTTTGCTCTGCCCTGCAACTTCAAATCCACAAGTCTCGCATTCCCCATCTCAATCTTAGTTTTTCCTGACTCCAGTGTAATCACAACCATCCCTCCTCCATCACACAACCTTCGGCTATCTTTGCACTCTCAATCTTCCCCCTCAAGCCAAATTTGTTTCACAACTTTCCAAAACATATTTTTTGACCAAACTATTGGCCACTCCCAAACTCTCCATCTTTGACTTGGCATTTATTCTTTTACATTCAGTGCAATATATTGGGATTTTAAATGACACTTCATAAAAATACAATTTTTGTTGAGCAGTTTGAAAAATAAAGTGATTTTAACAAATTGGTCAAAGCAATCTTAATTCATAATGAACACTTAGATGTATTCAAAAAAAAGAATAACACTTTGTATTTTTACATACCTCTAATTTAGCATCCAGGTCTGCATCTGATGCCACGACATGTGCATCTTCTTTCTTCCCAGTGACCTTGATAAGGCTTTGCTTTGTTTTCCAGTATCTCTGTTGCATTTTGTTTACAACTGAACTGTCCTGGTCTCGGACGTATCGACTGTAAAGTTCTCGAGCATATCCACTGATTAGTGAAACAACCTGGGTTACTCAAAGTACATTTCATCTTAAATATCTCATTGTTCTGCCAGTTTCTTGCGCTAACCTGGATAAATGTCAAGCTATTCTAACGAGGAAGTGTATGGAATTGACCAACGATTAGGTACATCTTTGTGATATAAATCGATCACTTTGAGTACTTCACATTTCAAACCAATATGGTGATAACACAACATTATGTCATGTCACATAGCTTAGAGTAAACATCAGGAAGTTTTAACATCAAGGAAGCAGACTGGTGACAATTGCAGAAACTGGGTAAATTAATTTGGAAAGTAAAACAAGAAACAGAAGTACATAATCAATGATCAGTCTGAAGAAGGGTCTCGACCTGAAACGTCGCCCATTCCATTTCTCCAGAGATCTTAATATTATTTTACAGATCTTAATCTCGAGTATGCTCAACGATTACTCTGTTGAAAGGAATTTCAAAAGACCTACATACCTCTGGAGTAAAATATTCCTCTCGTCTCAACCCTGATATTCACCAACTTCCCCTGAGATTATCACCTTTCATTGTAGACTTGAGTCGGGGAAAACATCACTATTTCTACCTTGCCAATCCCCCTCAGAATCTCAGCTTCAATAAAATTACCTTTCATTCTTCCAAATCCCAGCTAGCCCATTCGTACAAATGTTCTGTCCCACACAGAACAATCCAGACATACCAGGGTACATTTACACCGCAATACCCCCAAGACACACTTTAGATAAGGAACAAAGGATAATCCCAACAATAGTGTGTTGAACCTTTGTTTCTGAAAATGCATGGACTCGGGCCACTTCAAATAAAAAGATCTAATTTGGGGAAATTGATTTTTTAATCTCTGGAATCTCATATACCTCTCATAAGGGATTAAATGATAGCAAGTGATGATTTGGCTCAAATATAGCAGGCTGAACAGACATAAATGGTATACATACCAAATTATTGAAGATTCTAGGAGGAAATGGATTTACTGACAAATAGAACAGTTAATTGGGGTGAATTCCATCCTCACCAACTGTGCACCGATAAAGGGAACAGCCTAATTCTCACCTTATTACATTTTTTAAAGAGTAAAAATTGGGTGGGTTCCAAAATAAAACAGATCCAATAGATTGATGCAAAGGGACCTCGTCTGTTTAGAATGACTATTGCAAACTCAATTAATTTTGATACATGTAAGGAAATGTCATAAATAGAGTTACATAGTTAATCACACCACTCATTTTAAAACATAATTGTGCTTGTAATGCATCTTCAAGTTGCTTTTCTCAGTTACTACCTTGAAGCCTGGCCTTTGGAAGTGATGAAAAAGGTGATAAAAAGGACACTAATCCAACGTTTTTCATTTCTGATTCTGAATTGATAATTTCCATTTCTCTTTGATCCTCTTCTCTGACTACATGTCCTCCCCAGGTTACAAATGTCCAACATAAACCTAACCATACATCATAAGCAAGCATTTGGAAGACCAGGGGAATGGATTTGCCAGTTGGTATATGACAGCCAGTATTTTGTGTGGGAGCTCAGTTCAGGGCATTATCTGAATGAATTAGTTAAATGCCCTGGTTTAACTAAACGTTGCCTCTGGTTAGCCCACACTTATATTTCTGGTTTGTGAACAGTTCAAATTATGAACAGTTTTCAGGAACATAGCCTTGTAGCAATATGGCAACGAGTGTTTCCAGAACATTTTTTAGACATTACAATAAATAGCAAAACTTACTAGTTTTGATGGTCCATGTTTCATCAGAACCTGAAAGAGATGTGAGATTTTAATTTTTTAATTAAATGTTCAGAATTGTACAGTTTTACTTGTGGAAATAAGCTAATATTTCCAAAACTATTTCCATTTTAAATTTGAAAGATAAAGTAAAAACCAGGAACTGTTTGACTTTCTTATATTTAATCATGCTTTTATGGTTCAAAATTAATTATTTCACTTCAAAAAAATAAATAAATAAAAAGTTGCTATAATTTAAATGAGTATAAAAGTATCAGTAACAGTAGGAGTCTTTCCACCAGGTGGCACCAGCAATGGTTGCCTCGCCATCAGTCTGTCTGCCTTTCTTCTTCGGTGTTTTTTAGTATGTGTTAAATGTGTGTTTTAGTGTTCTTTAGCTTGTTTTATGTGGGGGCTGGGGATTAAAGGAAACTTTTTCTAAACTCTTACCTCGACGGAGAGCGATTTTTTCCCATAGTGTATCTCCGTCCGCACTGCAGCCTAACATCGAGGAGTTGGCGGCCTTTGCTGGAGACCGATTTCGAGAGCTCCACCGCGGGAGCTGTGGGACTTTAACATCGCAGAGCTCGCGATCCCTTTGCCAGGGATCGATCTCTGAGCTCTACCACAGGAGCCTGCGGACGTTAACATCATGGAGCCCGCGGTGTCTGCTTAGAGACCAACATCGGGAACGGCAAACCACAGGAGCTTTGACCGGCCCGACGCGGGGGCGTCGACCACTGGCTGCGGTAGCTTCGACTGCCCCGACAGATGGTTCGACTGCCCCGACCGCGGGAGAAAAATGAGGGAAGGTTAGACTTTATTGCCTTCCATCACAGGGAGGTGTGTGGGGAATCAACAGTGGTGGATGTTCATGTTAACTTATGTAGTTTAATGTCTTGTTGCTTTTTTTGTATGGCTGTATGGTAATTTGCATATCACTGTACCTTAATTGGTACACGTGACAATAAAGGATCTTTGATGTATCATACCACACACAATAACAGAACAATAGCACTGAAGATACACAGCCACATTCTGAAGCTTATGCACTATATTTTCCCTTTCTCACCATTTCATGTTTAAATTCAAGTTTATTTTTAATCATTCATGAACTTATTTAGCTTCCTTTGAAAGCATCCTTTGCCTCAAACACCCACAAAACAAATTCAAATTGCGCTTTATGTCTCATTATGCTCCAGCATATCAGTTTCTTCCAAGTTCATTAATGGAATTTATTGCTGAATGTGTACATCTAATCTCTTACTCAGCATGTTAAACATATCTACATTCATCCTATCAAACATTGACATAGCTTTTATGAATCCTAATTAGATCAACATTTTTCTATAAAAAGAACTTTCTCTTTTGTCAGAATTTTATAGCATAGAAACAACCTGCTCTGCCCACTGCATCTATGTCAATCATCATGCTAATCTTATTTGCCTATATCATGTTCGTATCCCTCTGTGCTTTGCGTTGTGTGGACAATTTAACCCTGAAATCCCCTTATAAATCTCCTCCCTCTCATATTAAACCCATGCCTTTAGTTTTTGACCTACCAAGGGAAACAGACTCTGGCTATCTGCCCTATGTCTTACATAATTGTATAAACCTCTATCAAATAACCTTTCAGCCTCCTTCATTCCAGGGAAAACAGACCCAGCCTTTCTAAAATCTGATAGCACAAGCCCTCCAATACAAGCAATATCACTGTGAATCTTTCCTGCACCCTTTCTAGCTTAAAGACATCCTTTCTATTGTGGAGTCCAGAATAGCACAGGATACTCCAAGTGCGGCCTAACCAATGTACAACTGTAAATTGAAAGGTCGAGACCCTGAATGGCAAAGGTGTAGCGGCGCCTGCTGGCGCATGCAGGTATCGAACCCGGCGTTCGGAAGCCGCAGTCACGTAACTCAGGAGGGGCTGCTGTTTTTCGCGCGGTTTCGCTATCGCACGGCAGTTGAGTGCTGACCACCGTTGTGGCCAGACGTGTTGTAAGAACCTGTGAGCTAAGAAGCTATTTTCAGAATAAAATAAGTTATAAAACTTAGTTGTCGTTCTTGCGACCGCCAAAACGGTATGATTTTTCCAGCGTTTCTATAGACAGGGAAAATTGAACTTCAAATCCTCAATTTCCGCTAATTTTATTGAAATTCACTCGCGTTGGAGAATTTTGTGACATAAAATTTTCTTGTTTACCTACAATTCCACTTTGGTACTCGACTTAACGGGTATGAAAGTTTGCATCCCTCTCCCAGTCCTTCCCATCCTATCCCACCATAGTGGAAAAGCAATCCATGTCAAGTATTGTCTAGCCTGAAACTGCTCCTAAGCCTCCCCACATTGTTTTTATTTTTTTCCCTTTCATATTGATCCTGGAGAACGGTGTGATCCTTCAGAGTTTTGAATATTCTGCTCAAGACCATTCATAGTCATACAGGCCCTTCGGCCCATAACGATTAACATATCCTATCTACACTGGCCGCACCTGCCTGCATTTGGCCCATATCCCTTTGAACCTATCAATGTACCTGTGTAAATGTTTCTTAAATATTGCGATAGTGTCTGCCTTAACTACTTCCTCCCGCAGCTCGTTCCGTACACCCACCACCCTTTGTGTAAAAAAAGTAATCCTTTAGGTTCCTATTAAATCTTTCCGCTCTCACCTTAAAGGTGTCTCCTCTGGTTCCCGATTCCCCTACTCTGGGCTAGAGATTTTTTGTGTTTACCCAATCTATTCCTCGCATTATTTTGTACTCCACTAAGATCACCCCTCATACTCCTGTGCGCTAAGGAATAGAATCATAGCTTGCTCAACCTCTCCTTATAGCTCAGGCCCTCGAGTCCTGGCAACATCCTTGTAAGTGGTCTCTGCACACTATTTAACATGACATCTTTTCTATAATATCGTGCCCAAAACTCTAAACACAATACTCGAAGTGTGGCCTCACCAACATCTTGTATATGTGCAATGTGCAATGACAATAAAAGATATTATTATTATTATTATAACCGCAACTTGACCTCCCAACGTCTATACTTAATACTCTGACTGATGAAGGTCAATGTGCCAAAAGCCATTTTGATCACCCTATCTACCCATGATGCCTCTGTCGAGGAACTATGTTCCTGCACTCCTAGATCCCTCTGCTTTACAGCACTATCCTGAGCCCTGCCATTCACTGTGTAGGTCCTGCCCAAGTTAGACGTTCGAAAATGCAACACCTCACAGTTCTCTGTATTAAACTCAGCCCACCTGGCCAAGCGATCAAGATCCTGCTTCAATTTTTGACAACCATCGTCACTTCTACAATACCACCCACTTTTCTGTCATCTGCAAATTTGCTGGTCGTGCTTTGTACGTTCTCATCCAAATCATTGATACAGATGACAAACATTAAGGGGCCCAGCACTGAACCTTGAGGCACATCAGCAGTTACAGGCCACCAGTCTGGAACACAACCTTCCATCATCACCCTCTGCTTCCTTCCATGCAGATAATTTTCTATCCATTCTGCCATGTCCTCTTGGATCCCATGCGATCTAACCTTCCAGAGCAGCCTACCATGCAGAACCTTGTTGAATGCAAATTCCTAAAGGAAAATTCCATTGCTGCTGTGCTCTGGACACGACCTAAAAACATCTGAAATCTAACCATTAATAAAACAGGAAATGGAAATGTTAAAACAATTTCAAACAAAATATGAAGCATACAATTTAAATGGTACCACATGTTAAATGCTTAAATTCACTGGAAATATGTACCTGCAAAAGCAAATGATTATAAAAAAATGGTACAAAATGGACCTTAAATTATACTTTTGGACTGAGGTAGACACCACTGAGTAATATGCCTAGCCAACATCACTTGACAATTGGATTAACATTTCCCCACATGACATTCCAGTCTCCACACACCAAAACTGAGCAATTGTCACGTAAGCTGCCTCTGTCCCAACAGAGCCAACAATCTTCCATCCTGGATGTCAGTTGGGTTTCCAGGCGTGTCACTTCATGCACTGGCTCAATGCAAAAGACTTCCAGTCCTTAAAGTGAATCAGGTTTCCAATAGGAAGTACGGAGCAACATAGCCAATTCAACTGGGGCAGAACAGTGGTGCAGCCAGTACAGTTACTGATTCACATGTCTGACATGTTAGTTCCAGGTATATCTGTGAGAGGCTTGCACCTCCTCCCTATAACCACATAGGTTTGCCCTGGTGCTTGATATATCCCAAAGATAAGCAGGTTGGTAAGTTAATTCGCCGCAAGTTGCCTCTAATGTGCAACTAGTCGGTAGAATCTCAGGGGAGTTGATGTGAATGGGGAGAGAATATAATGGGATAAGTTTAACAAGTGCTCGATAGTCAGTGCATACTCAATACGCGAAAGGAACTGTTTTTGTGCTGTACGAATACAGTCGGCTAACCCGAAAGTGCTGAGTCCTGATCTTGATTGAAAAATTCTGTTTGAGATGGTGTTGAGCACACTCACCAAAACAGTGAACAAAAACAATCATAGAGATTACAAAAAGATCAGAATAAAATGGAGAATTTAAATTTCAACTAAGAATGGTACCAATTTACTTTTACACTGTATATACGAAAATCTCAGTCTAAAACACTTGTTCACAAATATCGATGGATATTTGTAAACTCTACATTATAAAGAAACAAACAAATTATTAAGAAATCAATACTAACCAAACTTGAATCAATCAATAAATTCAGTGAAAAAGAAATGGCAAATCAATAAATATTGCACAATTGAATAGTCATAAATTACTAAAGTCATTGAACCATGTGGATTCAGATATATAATCAATAGAGCAGTAGACAGTACTGAATATACTAAAGGGCAGGTTAACAAATCAATAATTTAATGGGGTAATAGGCAACTGTATTAGAATTAATAATGGGGCAATGGCCAAATCAATACATTAATAAGGGGTTTCAATCGTTTAACAGAGCACATTTAATCACCAGATCAGTTAGTAAATAGAAAAAAAGTAAATTGATGGTGAAATCAGCTCCAATCATAGAACATAGGGCAGCACATGGACAGGCCCTTCGCCCCACAATATTTGTGCAAAACATGATGATAAAGACCAACTGAGTGCACTTGATCCATATCCTTCCATCCCCTGCATATCCAAGATTCTAAAAGTTCCTTAAATGCCATTATAGTATACGCTTCCATAACCACATCCAGCAGCGTGTTCCAGGCACTCACCACACTGTGTAAAACAGCATGGCCCAGACATCTCCTTTAAACATTGCCCCTCTCACTTCAAAGCATAGTGCTTTAGTATTTGATATTTCCATCTTGGGAAAAACATTCTGAGTCTACCTTAGGTATAGTCTCTGTCTTGGTAAATTGAACAGAAGTTTGGGGGGAAAAAATGAATAAAATAAAAAGTAAATTACTAATTTAATATAGAAGAACACGAGTCAGCAGAGAAGGCACAAAGGAAAGGCATAGACCACCTCTATGGTTTCCCCAAGGATATGGAGAAACATGAGGTGCCGTATTAGGCTGAGACACAGGGGCACGCCTGGTATGAGGACCATGTCCAGGCTTCAAGGAAAAAAGGGAAAGTATACTTAATTGTTTGGGAAGGTTTGGGGAGCAGGCCAGAATGTTATGTCATTTTGTTTTAATATTCATCAGAGGAGGATAATATGTCAGGTTTAGGTGGATTATACCATCACCTGTACTTGTTGGCAAAAATTTGGTAATTACAACATGACATCATGAAACATTTTTACGGACATTAATATAGATTTTTCTACTGACACAAAAGCACAAATGAAAAGCATCAGGAAATATATTTGCAGAGAAGCATTTTCCCTGCACAATATAAAGTATAGATCCTCTGAAGGCATCATGCAGGAAGTCAAGGACAAGTTTTCATGCAACACAGAGTCTGACATAAAATTAGACAAAAGGCACTCAGATTAAAATTGTCAACTTTAAATTTACACATCCTATTTTAATGTTTTCATTATAAATATTGACAAATGAATTATAGAGAGTTATCAAGAGAGGCAAGAGGTTAGATTACTGGAACCTTGACAAATATATTTGTATTCTCTCTAGCCACAGGGATAGAGAGTAACAAATGTTATTTTCTTTAAGGAGGGAAATAGGGATAATCTGGGAAAATATAGGCCAGTGAGCCTCACATCAGTGGTAGGGAAGTTATTGGAGAGGATTCTTAGGAATAGGATTTACTCACATTTGGAAGAGAATGGGCTAATTAGTAACAGTCAGCACGACTTTGTCCATGGCAGGTCATGTCTCACAAACATGAATGAGATTGTTGATCATGAGATAAAGATGGTAGATGAGGGTGGGACAGTGGATGTTGTCTACATGGATTTTGGTAAAGCATTTAACAAAGTCCCTCGTGGTGCACAGAGTCAAAAGATTAAGATGCGTGGAATCTACAGTAACTTGGTATTTGGAACTGCCTTAGAAGACAAAACAGTTTGCAGATGGCACAAAAATTGGTGATGCTACAGACAGTGAAAGAGGCTGTTAAAGGATACAGATCAGTTAGGTTATGGACGTAGAAATGGCAGATGGAGTTTATTCCAGCAAATATGAGATGTTGCACTTTGGAAGAACAAATATAAGAGGAATATATATATAGTTAATGGTATGAACCCCTAACAGCACTTCTGTACAGATGGTTCTTGGGAACCAAGTCTGTAGCTCCATGAAATAGCAACACAAGTCAATAGTGGTAAAAAAAAAAAAAGGCATCAGGTATGCTTGCTACATCTGTCCTGATATTCAATATGAGTTAGGAAGTTACTCTGCTGCTTTATTGGACTTTGGTTAGACCATATCTGGAGTATTGTGTGCAGTTTTGGTCACCCTATTACAGGAGGGGTGTAGAGGCTTTGGAGAAGGTGCATTAGGGGGTTCATCAGGATGTTACCTGGATTACCAGATGCTGGTTTATACCAAAGATAGACACAAAATGCTGGAGTAACTCAGCGGGGCAGGCTGCATCTCTGGAGAAAAAGGATAGATGAGCATCAGAAATTGAGGGGATACCTTATTGAAGCATCAGAAATCATAGAGGCATAGTTAGAGTAAACTGTCAGAAACTTTTTCCCAGGATGGAAATGTCAAATACTGGAGGACATAGCTACAAGGTCGAATGGGGAAAGTTGATAGGAGATGCAAGAGGAAAGACCCCCCCCCCCCCCCCCCCACCACACACACACAAAACTGTATGTGTCTGGAACTCACTGCTTGCAGTGGTAGCAGGTACACTTGAAGCATTTAAAAGGCTATAAGGCACATACAAATGCAGCGAATGGAGGAATATGTTTGTTCCTGTGCTAGACTGTTCCATGTACTGCTCTACAAGTTGTTCATGAAACCTACTGGACACAAACTTGCCAAATTGTAATTACATTTATTTACTAGTGGTGATGTCGCAGCAATTTACAATCCCAATTATTGATGGAAAGTACATATAAACTAATATTTTTATTATAGCTTGTTTATATATTGCAAAAACTAAGCTACTACAAGACTGACCACAACTAAACCCACAAAAAGTCCATACCATTAATATGTAAGGAAAACACATAACATTGATTAGAAATGTAATTTTTTCACTGTACAAATGGTTGTGTTTTTTTTCTCCAATACAGCAATATCAGATACTTTCAATTTGAAATTACCAAGGTTAAAATGTTTTACCAGCTATGTTTATAATACGTTGATTAAAAAAATACCACCTTCTCAGAGTCTGGCTATTCTTTGCTTACAAATTGATGACTGTGTTACTTTTGATGGACAACCAAAGCAAATTTAACTGTAAATTCCCCATTCAGAGAAAAAAATAAGTTTTCAAATATCTTGCATAGAGACCTTTATTCATTAGCAATAAAGATATGATTTTTTTTGGCATAATTTCATCACTGACAATACATTCTCGCCGGAGTCGCCGGTGTATTTTTTCTTCTCTCTCTAGTCAGAAATACAGGGATAATGCAGCAGATCGAATGGGGGGGAAATGCGAGTTTCTGCCATCTTGACAGCAACCGTACAGACCCAGGCATCCGCCACCGGCTCACGCACAATTCAGCCGCACTCTTCCGAGCTGCCTTTCCATATGGAAACCGACCCGTCGCTCGTCAAACGCGTCGAACGAAAGAAAAACACCAAGCCTGTGACATGTCAGCTGCAGCCTCGCAATTAAAGTGCATACCTCATTGAGCTTCTCTTGCTAATGCTGCCATCGTCAACGTAGAGGAGGAGGAGGAGGAGAGAAGTCTACAAGCAATTTTGTTTTAAATTGCCCTATGTTTAAAACGATTAAATAAATTCCACCCTAGCAACAACATGACAATTGGTTGGGACGAATAATTGGCACCTACCTACGCGGCGGTGGCAGCAGCGGGAGGTGGCTCCGACTCCACCGGCTGCAACCTCCGCGCTCTCCCCGGGCCGCCCAGGTGTGTCCCTGACGCACGCGCGCGTCAACAATGTCCCGCGAACACGTGACGTTCCAGCAACCTGTAACTCCGCCGCCGGGATTCCTTCCACCTCAAGCCAAGCGCTCACGGAGTTTCCTCTCCCACAGCCGATGCACTGCATGTGTTGCCTGGCATCATATGTGGCAATCTTATATGGTATCCTATATGGTATATTTTACTGCATCTTATGTGATATCTCATACTGCATCTTATGCGGCATCCTATGTGGTACCTTATACTTCATCTTAAGTGGTATCTTATACTGAAGAAGGGTTTCGGCCTGAAACGTTGCCTATTTCCTTCCTCCATAGATGCTGCTGCACCCGCTGAGTTTCTCCAGCATTTTTGTGTACCTTCGATTTTCCAGCATCTGCAGTTCCTTCTTAAACATCTTATACTGCATCCTATGTGGTATCTTATACTGCATCTTATGTGGCATCCTTTGTGGTATCATACATAGAAACATAGAAAATAGGTGCAGGAGTAGGCCATTCGGCCCTTCAAGCCTGCACCGCCATTCGATATGCTCATGGCTGATCATCCAACTCAGATCCAATACAGCATCTTATGTGGCATCTTTTGTGGCATCTTATACTGCATCCTACGTAGCATTTATGTTGACGTGGCATCTCATACGATAGGCTTCCCAATAGCCAGCAGGAGATAGATGAACAGATATGAAGACAGATTGCGGAAAGATGCAAAAGCAACAGGATCGTTGGAGCGGGTGACAGTGGTGGTAATGCCATCGAATGTCAGGGGGTTTGGTTTAGTTAACAGATACAGCGCGGAAACAGGGCCTTCGGCCCACTGTGTCTGCGCCAGCCAGCGATCCTCATATACTAATGCTATCCTACACACATTAGGGACAATTTACAATTATATCAAGTCAATCAACCTGCAAACCTGTACGTCTTTGGAGTGTGGGAGGAAACTGGAGTTTACGGAGAAAGCCCAAGCAGTCACGGGGAGAACATACAAACTCTGTACTGACAGCACCCAAAGTGAGGATCGAACCCAGGTCTCTGGCATTGTAAAGGAACTCTACCGCTTGTTGGATATTGTTATTGCCTGGCACTTGTGTGGCACGGATGTTACTTACCACCTATGAAGTCGGGCCTGAATATTGTCCTGGTCTTGCTGTAGTTGAATGTGGACTGTTTCATTTTGTGAGAAGTTGGGAATATTGCTGAACATTGTGCAATTATCAGCAAACATCCATACTTCTGATCTTACAATTGAAGGAAGGGCAAAGATGAAGCAGCTGAAAATGGTTTGGCCTGGGATACTACCCCTAGGAATTTCTGCAGTGATGTCCTGTACCTGAGATGATTGACCTCTAACCAACACAACTATCTTCCTTTGTGCTAAATTTGATTCCAGCCAGCAGAGGGTATTCCCCTTGATTTCTAGTAACTCTAATTTAGCTTGGACTCCTTAGATTAGATTAGATTAAACTTTATTAAAATTGATGCCATACTTGATCAAACACTGCCTTGATGTTAAGAGCACTTACTTTCACTTTACCTTGGTAGTGCAGCGCTTTTGTCTATGGATTATACCAACACAATAATAATGTTGGGTGCTGGGTTAATTTGGCAGATCCTAAACTGTGATTCCACGAACAGGTTGCAGCTAAGCAAGTCATTGCTTCATAGAGCATTACAGCACAGAAACAGATCCTTCGGCCACCCTGTCCATATCAACAGAGTTGGCCTTCCATGCAAAAGTCCCACTTGCTTGCATTTGGCCCACAGCCCTCTAAACTCTTCCTATACATGAAGTTTGATAGCACTATTAATGATCCCTTCCATCACTTTGGTGATGACGGAGAGTAGAATATACATATTGAGCTGGCCTCAAAAATTCTATTGAATTTGTTAAGCATGATTTCCATTTCATAAACCCACTCTGCCTTTGTCCAATCCTGTTAATGTTTTAGTTTTCTCTTATTGTATGATTTCATAATAGGTGCCAGCATTTTTCCCGTTACTGATATTAGGCTTACTGGACTACAATTTGTCTCTGCCTTGCTTTTAAAATAGTGAGGTTATATTTGTCATCCAATATGTAAGAACTGATCTAGAATCCAAAGAATTTTGAAAGATGATCACCATGGCATCTACTACTTCCAGGGCCACTTCCTCTGGATAAAATAGAAATACTTGATCAAAATTTACCTAGCTAAATGGATTTAGCTTAATTAATCAGTCTTGCTTCTTGTTCCTTATTATTTGTTCTACTTATTTATTATTTTGTATTATATTTTTATTTAATGCATATATTATTACTTAAATATTACTTCCATGTAATTAATTTACTTTAACGAGTCTAATAGATCTGATTATTGCTTCATGTATTTAATATTGTTTCTTTGTTTAGTTTATTTATCAGATATTTTTCTTTACATGTCTGTTTTCCACCCTTAACAAATTTTGTTCTCAGTGACTCATTGCATAAAATGACTCAGCCAGCTGTAAGCTGCAGAATTCAGATTTGGCAGATATCCTTCCAATGTATGGTTTAAAATTGCACAAGCTTCCACTTGTTATTCCATTTCCACCCACAATAATTAGACCCTATTTCAAAGAATAATACAATAATAGAAAGAGAACAGAAAACTCCTTCATGCTTCAAAAACATCACCCTTTGGCCAAACCATCTCACTCATTTCAATTCCTTGTCCTGTCCCCATGCAACATGCTGATTCTTCCCTCCCACAAATATTTATCGATTTCTTCCACACTTGCTTGCAAGTCACTGTGGCCCCGGTTCCTACAGTCCTTTCTGACTCGCAAGTACCCTGGTTTGCATGCTCCCTTGAAACTTACCATTGCTTTGCTTCCCACACATCCTTTACCTAGTTAACCAAAAGATTTATTACTCTCCTGTGATAAAGAAGAGTGAGAAAATCTGAAGAAAAATGAAGTAACATTCAATGAAATGGCTTGGCTTGTATACTTTGGAATTTAAAGGATGATAAGCTATCTTATTGAAATATAAGATTATTAAAGGTTTGGACACGATAGAGGCAGGAAACATGTTCCCGATGTTGGGTGGGAGGGAGGGGGGGGGGGGGGGCGCCAGGGGCCACAGTTTAATAATGGGGTAAGCCATTTAGGACAGAGATGAGGAAAAACTTTTTCACACAGAGAGTTGTGAGTCCGTAGAATTCTCTGCCTCCGAGGGCAGTGGGGGCTGGTTCTCTGGATGCTTTCAAGAGAGAGCTAGACAGAGCTCTTTAAGATAACGGAGTCAAGGGATATGGGGAGAAGGCAGGAACGAGGTATTCCATAGGACTGGTGGTGTAGGCTTTCAAGCTTCTGTATCTTTTGCCAGACGGGAGCAGAGAGAAAAGAGAATTAGCGGGATGGGACGTCTCTGATTATGTTGGCTGTTTATCCGATGCAGTGTGACGTATGGTCTTTGTGATAGACTGAGCTTCATCCACAACTCTCTGCAATTTCTTGTGATCTGCGGCAGAGCTGTCTCTCAAACCAAGCTGTGATGCAACCCAATGTAAAATTATGAGAGACACAGATGGGGTAGATAGTCAGAATATTTCTCCAAGATGGCAATATCAAATACCAGAGGTGAGAGGGGCAAAGTTTAAAGGAGATGTGTGAGGCATGTTTTTCAACAGAGGGTGCTGAGTGCCTGGAATGCACTGCTGAGGGAGGTGTTAGAGGCAGATATGATAGTGGCATGTAACAGACCTTTGGATAGGCACATGGATATGCAGCAAATGGGACGATATTGATTATTCGCAGGCAGGTAAGAGTTGGTCTTGGCATCATGATCATCTAAGACAATGTGAGCCGAAGGTCCTGTTCCTGTGCTGTGCTATTCTATGTAATATGTTCAATGACTATGCTTTCTATGGTGCAACTGTAGAAGTTTGTAAAAGTCATTGGAGACATATGGAATTTCCTCATTCTCCTAAGGAAGTAGAATCGTTGCCACGCCTTCTTGGTTGTCGCATCAATATGGTTGATCCAGGACAGATAGTTGGTAATATTAACGAGGAACTTGAAACTCTCAAGCATTTCCACTTTGGCACTACTTATGGTGATTGGGGCATGTACTGCACCATGCTTCCTGAAGTCGATAACTAGCACCTTTACCTCGCTGACATTGAGGGGGAAGCTATTGTCCTAACATCATGCTACTAAGTTCTTGTATTTACTATTCAAGATCTATGTTCTCCTTTTCGTATTTTTAATCTTTCACTCAAGCTATTCTTTAATATCTCACACTGATTGTCACTTAACATCTTCATATCTCACTTAATATTTCACTTCAATATCTCACACTGAGTCTCCATCTCAACACTCAATAACAGTAATGGCAGTGGACAGAATGAGAGGTGGTGGAATAAGACAAAATTAGCGGAAACTAGACCAAGTGCGAACCTGTTGGGTGGGTTCCGTTCCCCCAACATAATATTTAAACAGACTGCGCACGTGCGGCCTGACAGGTTCCCGTTGTGACGCCAGAGATCCCCGTTGTGACGCGAGACATGGTAACCCTCCCCAACTGTGCAGGCACGGCCGGCAAGTGGGAGCGTGACTGCGACGTTTTTAAAGTTCAAAATGGCAATAAATTGTAAAATATAAGATCAATGTGAACGCATCACACTCTCCCTCTTCAGTCCCCTATTTCCCCTCCTCCATTAACCTCCCTCTCCCCAGCCTCCACCAACCCTCCTCTGCTTCCTCCCCTCACCCGCTCCATCCCCTCCTCCCTATTCCCCCTCCCCAACTCCATTACCTCACCATCCCTGTTCCTACCCCTATCCTCATCCATTCCCCCTCAACGCCCAACACTCCCCTTCTCTTCACCCTCCCTCTTCTTTCCCTCCTTCTTCTCCTCCCTCCCTCCATAACCCCTCCCCCCTCTTTACCCCCTCCTCTCCCTCAATCCCCCTCCTCCCGCAGTCATTTCATATCCCATACATGAGGCAGGGGCTGTCGAGGGGATGGGCCGAGTGGCCTGGAGCCGGGGGAGGGGAGTGAGAGGCTGAGGCTGTGGCCTAGTCCTTGCCCAGGGTCCCACTCCTCTTCCTTCCCGCAGGTCCAGAGTAGCAGCACACCGCTGCCCCCAGACCTAGCCCCAGCCTCAGCGCCACGGTCATTTCAAAACCCGTATTTGAAGTGGGGGCTGTCGGGGGGGATGGGCCAAGCAGCCTGGAGCTGGGGGGAAGGAGAGGTCAAGGCTGCGGGCCTAGTCCTTGCCCCGGGTCCCGCTCCTTTCCCTCTCCACGGGCCCAGAGCAGCAATGCTGCCGCCCCCAGACCTCGCCCCAGCCTCAGCCCCGCTGTCATTTCAAATCTCGCACACACAGATATCAGGCCCACTGCCCACACGCGGGAAGACCTTCAGTTATTTTAAAGTCCGCATGCGCGGATACCCTCAGTCACTCCCTCCCTCCCTCCGTTAATCCTCTCCCCTCCCCAACGCCCTCCTCTCCCTTTATCCCCCAGCTCCCCCACCTCTCTCCTCCCCCCCTATCCCACCCACGCACAATTAAAATCGCGATTTAAAAAAAATGGATTTCTCAATGAAAATTGTGACGTCATTGTGATGTCGAACGTGGCTGACTGGCGGGGCAAGTAGAATTTTTTTTTGTAAAGTGTTTTTTGTAAAGTTTAAAATGTCAATAACTTGTAAAAATATACCATCAATCTGAACAAAACTTGGCAATTGCACACCCCAAGACAATGGTGAGTAAGGTGGGCCAAAAATTGTAGCACTATCGTGTACCATTTTGCTGAAGTTTCCAGGACTCACTCACACGCAAACAAACAAACAAATAAACAAATAAGATGAGAGTTTTAGTAATATACTAGACCAAGTGCAGACCCATAGGGTCTGCTCCCCCAACGCACCCGTTCCCTACCCGTGGCCCCCACGGGAGGCCACATCCTCCAACTCAAGCCATTCCCGAATGCAAGTGAAGCTGATCACTGATAGCCGAGCCATTGTGACATCATCATTTGAAGCTGGTCATTTTAAATTCAAAGTATTTAGAGTTTTTTAAACTTTAATCAGTAATGTCGAGAACTAAAGCATCAAATGTTCAGTGAAGGTGTTCTCGGCCTCAACGGGAAAAATGTCCATCGGAATATGATAAAATTACCCCGTAGTGTTTTTGCGAAGTTGTAAAGTCAACCACATATACACACACATATACACACACATATTTAAGATCAGACTTTTAATAATGTCATGACATATGATACTAGACCAAGTGGGACCCATTGGGCCCCATCCCCCAACATGGGGGGGGGGGCAGGGGGGGGGGGGGGTCGGTGTGGGGTCGGTGTGGCGTCGGCGCTCACCCTAGACACAGGTTCCCCTGGAGCCAATCACCCCTTCACCCCCCACAATGAAAATTATGGAATTTATGGAGGCAATCAATCGTCCCCAGGATGGGGGGAGTGGGAGGGAGGGGGGGAAATGGGGTGCGGGGACAGGGGCAGGGTGAGGGGGCAGTGGCGGGGGGGCCGGGCAGCATGAGCTCGACTTGTGGGGAGGGGGTTGCAGGCCGCATCGGAGGAAAGTTCTGAAATTTTTTTTTGTAAAACGCCAATCAATCTTTGAGTCAATGAATAGACTTGACTTTTGACTCAACTTCCCCCCCGTCATACACTCCCCCCCATCCCCGTAACACACTCTCCCCCCCCCCCTGGGCTGCCCAGATGGACTGAAGATGGTGGCGCGCAGCATTCTCTTTCAAGCAGCTGCTGCCATTACCATTGGCAACCCCCAAAGCAATATTCCACCACTCACCAATTCCCCCAACGCAACGCGTTTCCACCACTCACCAGTTTCACCAAATCAACTCTCTCCCTCTCTTTTTTCCTAACTCTCTCTCTCTCCCCCTCTCTCTCCCTCTCCCTCTCTCTCCCTCGATGGCACCGCGCAGCATTCGTCTTCAAGCTTTTGCTGCCATTACCATTGGCAAACTCTCCTTTAAGCTGCTGCTGCCATTACAGTTGACAACGTCCCATTGTGATGTCATTGTCGCACTCGGCAGCTTGTGTAAATGAGAGCCCATCGTGATTGGTGGACTGTGAGATGGCATTGTGACATCATCACTGGAAGCTGCTGGATGACTCTCTCTCTCATGGGCCTGCCCCGCTTAGGTGATTTTTAGGCGACTGCCGGCAACTGTCATAGTCATAGCAGGTTGTCGAAAAACAGGCAACTGGACTAATGGGCCTGTCTCATTTAGGCGTTTTTTAGGCAACTGTTAGCCGGCAAATACGACAATGTAATTCACCGAAGTCAGCACCGGCAACAACCTACATCACCTGGCGACAATCTACGACATCCTGGCGACAACTTGTGTTAACCTGACGACAACTACGACAGCACCTACTTCAAGCTACATTCATTGGTGTCAAACCCACGTTTGCCACTGTCGGCGAAAAATTTTCAGCGTTGAAAATCCAGCGGCAACCAGAAAGAATCTATGAATCATTTTTGTGTGCTGCAAAATGGCAAAAAGCATTTCACTTCATTACACGTCGGTACAAATGTGACCAATAAAATACCTTTGATACCTTTGATACCTTTGACTCTTTGGGCGACTGAGGAGACTACTCACGAACATACAAACGACATCCCGTCGACGACAACTGATGACCATGTGATGAAAGCCTAATCGCCTGTAGTCGCCTAATAAATCGCCGAAGTGGGACAGCCATTTTTATCTTTTTAAAAAACTTTAATTATCAATAACGTGAAATAGGGTATCAAATCTCAAGGGAACCTGATTCTCGCCATGACCAGAAAAATGTGAGTAAGATTCTGTAAAAATTTCAGTGCTACTGCATAACATTTTGGCAAAGATACAAAAACACACACACACACACCCGTGCACACATACAAAATGAGACATTTATGTATATAGGTAGATAGAAAAATAAGTATGCAGGTGGAACATGAGTTAAAACCTACATTAGGAGTACTCTCCATCTATTATTATATAAAAGTCTGTGGCTGCCGGCATTCTGCCTGACTTGTGGCTGCCAGCCTTTGATTCGTTGCCACGCCAACACCAGATGCAGAAACGCCCAGATGTTTTCCATTTCGGTAGAGATGTCACTTTTCATTCCAAGTATCCACTCCTGATTAAATTTCGTCGTGTTTATGTACACATTTTTAATAAAATCCTTCTCCCCCCCCAAAAATTAAAAAAGAAACTGTCTTCTCACTCATAGAATGTTGGTGAATGTTCCATCGTGGGATATCACAATGCCCAATGCCCAATGCTCACAGATGTCCAATCGGAATGGATCAATTTACATATGCCTTTGCAGCAGCCCCAGCCCCTCCCCCCACCCCCGCAGCCTGTGTCGATGCGCATCATCACGTGTATGGGAATAGAGAAAGTGGATTGGGGGTGAAAGGGAATGGGGAACAGATGGACTGTCCCTACCCCTCCCCCTTCCACTCTCCCTCCCCACTATTTCTCCTCTCTCCCCCCACCCCTCTCCCCCTCCTTCCACACTCTTACCCCTCCCTCCCCTACCCCATCCCTCCCCCCTCCCCCACACCTCTCTACCCCTCCCCCATCACTCTCTCCCCCTCCCCATCCCTCTCTCCCCCTCTCCATCTCCCTCTCCTCACCCCTCTCCATCTCCCTCTCCTCACCCCTTTCCCACTCCTCCTCCCACCCCCATCCCTCTCTCCCCCACCCCCCTTCCCTCTCCCCCCTTCCCTCTCCCCCCTTCCCTCTCCCCCCTTCCCTCTCCCCCCTTCCCTCTCCCCCCTTCCCTCCCCCACCCCCTTCCTTCTCTCCCCCACCCCACGCCCCCTTTCCCTCCCCCACCCCTTTCACTCTCTCCCCCACCCCTTCCCCCACCCTTCTCCCACTCCCTGCACACTCTTACCCCTCCCTCCCCTACCCCATCTCCCTCCTCCCCTCCCTCCCCCATCCCTCCCTCCCCTCCCCCACACCTCTCTCCCCCTCCCCATCCCTCTCCCCCATCCCTCTCTCCTCCCCCCTCTCCATCTCCCTCTCCTCACCCCTCTCCCTCTCCTCCCCCTCCTCCTCCCACCCCCATCCTTCTCTCCCCCACCCCCCTTCCCTCTCCCCCCTTCCTTCCCCCACCTCTTTCCTTCTCTCCCCCAACCCTTCCCCCTCCACACTCTTCCCCCTCCTTCCACACTCTTACCCCTCCCTCCCCTACCCCATCCCTCCCCCCTCCCCCACACCTCTCTCCCCCTCCCCATCCCTCTCTCCCCCTCTCCATCCCTCTCCTCACCCCCTCCCCCACCCTTTCCTCCCCACCCCTTTCCCTCTCCCCATTCTTCCCCCTCCATCCACACTCTTCCCCCTCTACCCCCTACCCCACCTCCCTCCTTGCCTCCCTCCCCCTCCCCCACACCTCTCTCCCCCTACCCTCTCTCCTCCCATCCCCCACCCCTCTCGCCTCCCCCTCTCCATCTCCCTCTCTTCACCCCTCTCCCTCTCCTCCCCTCCTCCTCCCACCCCCATCCCTCTCTACCCCACCCCCTTCCCTCTCTCCCCTTGCCCCCTTCCCCCTACCCCCTACTACCTCTTCCACTTCTCTCCCCTTACCCACCCCTCTCCCTCCCCCACCCCTCTCTCTCCCCCTCCCTTCCCTCTCTCCCCCACCCCTTCCCCTACCCCTACACCTCTGTCCCTCTTCCACCACTCCCCATGTCCTTCTTCCACCACTCCTCCTACCCCTCTCCCCCTCCCCACTCTTCCACTTCTCTCCCCCCTCCCACTCTCCCTCCCCACTCTTTCCCCTCTCTCCCCCCACCTCTCTCCCTCTCCCATCCCACTCTTCCCCCGCCCCCCTACCACTCTCCCCCTCCCTCCACACATCCCCCCTCTCCCTCCTCCTTCCCTTCCCTACTCTCCCTCCTCCCTCCTCCTCCCTCTCTCCCCCTCCCCCACCCCGCCCCATCCCCCACCCCTTTCTCCTCCTCCCTCTTCATCTCCCTCTCCGCACCCCTCTCCTCCCCCTCCTGCCCCCACCCCCATCCCTCTCTCCCCCACTCCCCTTCACTCTCTCCCCCCACCCCCCTCCATCTCTCCCCCCGCCCCCTACCCCTGTCCCTCTTCCACCACCACCCTAACCCTCTCCCACTCCCTCCCCACTCTTCCCCTTCTCTCCCATTATCCCAC
The DNA here is from genome assembly GCF_010909765.2 of Amblyraja radiata. Classification (NCBI taxonomy): domain Eukaryota; kingdom Metazoa; phylum Chordata; class Chondrichthyes; order Rajiformes; family Rajidae; genus Amblyraja; species Amblyraja radiata. The sequence continues at coordinate 47,391,393 of NC_045957.1, read as the reverse complement.
CCCTCTCCCACCCCCACCCTCTCTCCCCCTCCCTTCCCCCTCGCTGCCATCTCTCCCCCACCCCTTCCCCTACCCCTCTCTCTCACTTCCACCACTCCCCCCTACACCTCTCCCCCTCCCTCCCCATTCTTCCACATCTCCCCCCACCCCCCACCCATCTCCCTCCCCACCCCTCTCTCTCCCCCCTCCCCTCCCTTCCCTCTCCCTCCCCACTCTACCCCCTCTCTCCGCTCTCCTCCTCCCTCCACACTCTTCCCCCTCTCTCCCCTACCCCTCTCCGCCTCCCTCCACACTTCCCCCTTTCCCTCCTCCCTCCCCTCCATCCTCCCCTCCCTCTCCTCTCTCCTCCTCCCCCACCCTCTTTCCCCCCTCACTAAAGGGGGTCACTAATAACAGTAAATAAGTAAGTAATTAAATAAATAAGTGTGGGGAGGGGGGAGGGTTAAGGGGAGAACAGCTGCAGTAGAGCAGAACAATGATGGAGAGCACTCAGTCCTCTTCCGAGTCCGGGGACAAGTTGAGAGAGTTAACAAGTTCCAAGAAAGGGTTCCATGTATCTAGGAATGTCATGGTAGAGCCTTTGAGAGAGAACCTAAGTTTTTCAAGCTTTAAATTGTAAAGCACCTCCTTAATCCAGCGGGCGTGTGTCGGGGGACGGGTGAGCCTCCAGTTACGCAAGATCAGTCTCCAGGCTAACAAGGTTGTAAAAGCTAGAACCCGTTTCACCGCAACAGAGAGGTTGGTGTTGGGAGGGGTACCGAAAATGGCTGACAGTGGGTTTGGAGGAATAGTCTGGCCGTAGGCTCTGCTTATCAAGTCGAAAGCACTCCTCCAAAAGGCTACTAGCTTAGGGCAAGACCAAAACATATGGCTATGGTTGGCAGGAGATTGATTACATCTGTTGCAGGTGTCCCTAACAGCGGGGTAAATTCTAGATAATCTTGCATTTGTGTAGTGGACTTTGTGAAGGACTCTGCATTGGATTAGGCCATGACGGGCACATATGGAGGAAGAATGGATTAAATCCAAGGCAGAGTCTTGCACGTTGTCTGACTTGGCGTTGACGTTGGGGGGTGGCGCATTTTCCATGGGGTCCGCTCTGGGCCCTGGTCTAAAGAAGACTTCCGGGGATAGAATGCGGACCCCGAGCTTTCACCAGTCCCATATGGTACACGTCGACTGATGGACGCGATGGGGTGCTGCTGCTTAGGAATGATTGTTTTTGGTTTGCTCGTCCCGGGGCCTGCCCTCATGAGACCGAAAGTTTTTTAAGGCCTCTTCCATATCCTTCATATGCTTTGTGAGGTTTTTGCCAAAGAGCAGTGGGTCTGGCTCAGTGGCTGGGGTTTTGCACAACCCTGCAAATTTAGGATTTTATGGCAGGTCTTATGATTTGTTTACGAAGGTTGTGGTCATCTCCGTATTTGTCCACGGAACGAGCAAACGATGTGATGGCTGACGTCAGGAGCCTGAGGATCCGCTGCAGTTTTAGCTCCTGGTTCCGAATATTTGCCTCAACGTGCCCCCACTTTTGGCTGTTTACAGCCGGCACTTTAAGGGACTCACAGTTCTCTGGAGCTGTATACGTTTCTAAGGCCTCATTGACCACCTCTCCTGTAGGGGCCTGTTGGAGAGGTAGTTAATGCTGGCCGCTGGTTTGGCCTTTAACGGCCTCCTGCACGTGGGGCTGCCACGTAGCAGTCCACCACACCTAGCAGCTCTTCCTGTTCCTGCACCCCTTGCATACTCCCGACATCTTCAGCCAGCGTCCCCTCTTCTTGACCAGCCCAGTCCTGGTCACCAAAGCTACCCTCGGGTAAGGAGGAAGCAATGGACAGTGCACAAGACACTGTGGAGGGAGTGCCTGAACTCCCCCTGCGAGAGCGCCCCTCACGAAGCGCGTCTCGCTGGAGCTCCTGCTCCAGAAGCCGCTTCATACGGCTCATGCGGCTGTCTCCCCTCCCGGTGCGGGTGGAGAGACGTCCCCGTCCGACAAGTCGGAAGCCACCGGCCGGATGCCTCTTCCGTGGCTTTACTTCCAGCCCACTGCTCAGGCGCTAGCGGGACTGGGCTCGGCACGGTGTCGGGGAATAGCGGAGCGCCGGGTAAGCGGTCCTACCGCCTTGTTGCTGCCCCCCCCAGATGGAACGCTCCTCCGTGGAGTCGAGCGGGGGACAGGTTTGTCCAAGAGCCTTTCTTCTCTGCCTGAAAAGCAGAAGGCTCCCTGTGAAAGAAAACCCGACCTCAGAGCTTACCTGACGGTCCGTTCTTTCTCCCCGTAGCGGGAGCGCCTGACTCCGCGCATGCGTGCAGAGCGGGCTCTTCACGTAGTCACTCACGTGACTCCGAAGTAAAATCTGTACCCTGTTCCTTTGATTCCTTTAGACCTGAGAGCTAAATCTAACTCTCTCTTGAAAACATCCAGTGAATTGGCCTCCACTGCCACCTGTGGCAGAGAAGACTACAGATTCACAACTCTCTGGGTGAAGAAGTTCTTCATCATCTCAGCCCTAAATGACCTACCCTTTATTCTTAAACTTTGACCCCTGGTTCTGGACTCCCCCAACATTGGGAACATTTTTCCTTTATCTAGTCTGTCCAATCCTTTAAGAATTGTATATGTTTCTATAAGATTGCCTCTCATCCTTTTAAATTCCAGTGAATATCAGCCCAGTCGACCTATTCTTTCATCATATGTCAGTCCCGCCATCCCGGGAATTAAGTACCTCATCCAGAGGAGAGCTTTTTCCATTCTAAGTTCAGATGGCAATACATTTGATGCAGGAATTCCTAATTTTATGCAAAATTAGCTGGGCATTTTCCCATTATAGTAAAATTCCACTAATCCGGAACACTCAGAATATCTGCTATGCTGGACCAGCAAATTTCTAAGCCTATCAGATGTTGTTTCTATTAATATGGTTTATTTAGATGTCACACAGTGTTACAAAGTAATTTCCAGTAAATTAGGAAAGTTGAAAGGGAGCGTGGGAACTGGGGTTCCAGTGGGTTGAATGAACTGGACACTGGTGAGTGGAAAGTGAGTGTGAGAAGTGGAGCGACAGAGAATTGACCGGCTGCATGAGCTAGGCACAGTGGTCAGGGGTTCTGAAGAGTCAGGCAGTCTATTCTTCATAATCAAAGGGGTGAAAAGTTACCGCAGGTTGGCAGGGAATCAGAGTTAAGGCCGCAATCAGGGCAGCCATGAACTTACCAAATAGCATTCATCAAATCATAGACATGGAAGCAGGTCCTTTGGCCCAACTCGTCCATGTCGACTAGGTTTGATAGTAGAGTTATGGGCCTGTCCCACTTACGCAAATTTTTCAGCGACAGCCGGCACCCGTCATAGGTCATTGCAGGTCGCCGAAAATTTTCAACATGTTGAAAATCTAGCGGCGACCAGAAAGACGCTACGACTCTTTGGGCAACTGAGGAGACTACTCACGACCATAAAGGCGACACCCCGGCAACATGTCGCGGGGTGAAGTCTGTATGATCGTGAGTAGTCGCCCAAAGAGTCGTACCTTGTTCTGGTTGCAGCTTGATTTTCAACATGTGGAGATTTTCGGCGACCTGCAATGATCTATGACGGGTGCCAGCTGTTGCCGAAAAAGTCACATAAGTGGGACAGGCCCATTAGACTAATTTCCCTGCATTTATCCCATATCTCTATGAACCTTTCCCAACCTGACCTAACCTGTCTAAATATCTTGTAAAAGCTACTGTTGCTCCTGCTTCTACATCATCCTCTGGGAACTCCTCCCACATATGTAGCACCCTCAATGTGAAGAAATTATCCCTTGGGGCCTTTTTAACTCTTTGCCCTCTCACCTTCAAAGTTCAAAATGTACAAAGGTATTTTATTGTCATGTGTACCAATTAAGGTACAGTGAAACTCAATTTACCATACAGTCATATTAAAAAAAGCAACAAGACACACAACATAAAAGTTAACATAAACATCCACCACAGCGAATTCCACATTCCTCACTGTGATGGAAGGCAATAAAGTCGAATCTTCTTCATGCTTTATTCTCCCGCAGTCGTGGCAGTCGAACCATCCACAGTTGGGGCGATCAAAACTTCCGCAGTCGGCAATTGAAGCCACCGCGCCGGGGCGGTCGAAGCTCCCGCGATAGGGGCGGTCGAAGCTCCCGCGATAGGGGCGGTCGAATCTCCTGCGGTTGGAGCTCCCGAAGTCAGTGCCTAACCAAGGGATTGAGAGCTCCACTATGTTAGTCTGCAGGTTCCTGCGGTTGGAGCTCCCAAAGTCAATCCCCAGCAAGGGGCCACCAGCTCCTCGATCTTAGGCCGGAGCGCGGACAGAGATACGATATGGAAAAAAATTGCATCTCAGTCGAGATAAGAGATTTTAAAAGATTTCCCCCAACCCTTCGATAACAATCAGCATGTGAGGACCTCTAGGCTGCATAGCCGGTCATAGTGCGAACTCCATCATCAAGTTCGCTGACGACACCACTGTTGTGGGACGTATCACTGATGGGGATGAGTCAGAGTATAGAAGAGAGATCGAGCAACTGTCCATATGGTGCCAGCACAATAACCTGGCCCTCAACACCAGCAAAACCAAGGAACTGATTGTGGACTTTGGAAGGAGTAGGATGGGGATCCACAGTCCCGTTTATATCAACGGGTGGATGTTTGAAAGGATCAAGAGCTTCAAATTCCTGGGCGTGCACATCTCTGAAGATCTTTCCTGGTCCGAGAACACTGATGCAATAATTAAGAAAGCATATCAGCACCTCTACTTCCTGAGAAGATTACAGAGAGTCGGTTTGTCAAGGAGGACTCTCTCTAACTTCTACAGGTGCACAGTAGAGAGCATGCTGACCAGTTGCATCGTGGTTTGGTTCGACAACCTGAGCACCCTGGAGAGGAAAAGACTACAAAAAGTAGTAAACACTGCCCAGTCCATCATCGGCTCTGACCTCCCTTCCATCGAGGGGATCTATCGCAGTTGCTGCCTCAAAAAGGCTGGCAGTATCATCAAGGACCCACACCATCCTGGCCACACACTCATCTCCCTGCTACCTTCAGGTAGAAGGTACAGGAGCCTGAAGACTACAACGACCAGGTTCAGGAATAGCTACTTCCCCACAGCCATCAGGCTATTAAACTTACGGTACACAAAATTGCTGGGGAAACTCAGCGGGTGCAGATGCTGCTGCACCCGCTGAGTTTCCCCAGCAATTTTGTGTTCCTTCGATATTCCAGCATCTGCAGTTCCTTTTTGAACAAGCTATTAAACTTGGCTCGGACAAAACTCTGAACATTAATAGCCCATTATCTGTTATTTACACTTTATCAGTTTATTTATTCATGTGTGTATATATTTATATAATGGTATATGCACACACTGGTCTGTTTTGTAGTCAATGCCTACTATGTTCTGTTGTGCTGAAGCAAAGCAAGAATTCCATTGTCCTATCAGGGACCCATGACAATAAACTCACTTGACTTGATATTCCATGCCATGTTGAACATTGATAGCAAGAAGCCTTGACAACAGCAATAACATTCTGATCTGTGGCTCATGGCAATAAGGTTTCAAAGTTTTCAAAGGTTTCAAAGGTCTTTTATTGTCACGTGTACCAAATAATTGTATATGCGAATTACCATTCAGCCATACTAGAAAAAAGCATAACATGAACGTCCATCACAGCGGATTCCAGACATTCCTCACTGTGATGGAAGGCAATAAAATTCAAACCTCTTGCTTTTTATTCTCCCTTGGTCGGAGCAGTCGAACCATCCGTCGGCGTTTGAAGCTCCCGCGTTGGGGCGGTCGAAGCTCCTGCGGCTTGGAGCTCCCAAAGTCGGTCTCTAACCAGAGACCGTGAGCTCCATGATGTTAAAGTCCACGGGCTCCCGCAGTTGGAGCTCTGAAGTTGTTCCCTGGCAAAGACACCACCAGCTCTGCGATGCTAAGTCCGCAGGCTCCCGAGGTTGGAGCTCTCGAAGTCGGTCTCCAGCAAAGACCGCAAACTCCTCGATGTTTGGCCGCAGTACGGACGGAGCTGCGACTTGAAAATAAATCACTTCTTCATCGAGGTAAGAGATTAGAAAAAGTTTCCCCCAAACCCCCCCCCTCCACACTCCTCATGTAAAACAAGCTTCAGAACAGTAAAAACATACATTTAGCACATATTATTAAAACAACAAAGAAGGAAGGTTCAGACAGGCAGCCATTGTTAGCGCCACCCGGTGGATAAGGTGATGTTACATGGGATATACACCACTCAGGTTTTGTCCGTCATGTCTGTAATGTTAATCAGATGTCCAGGACTTAACCAATGATGAACAAAGCTCTGCTGTCTTGATTATTCTTTGTACAATGTTGTTTAATGAAGTGGGGAATGCAATGACATGCTATAACCTTTGAAGCACAGCATCATTTCCTAAGCTTTCTGGTAAGAACAACACACCACTTAAGATCAGCTTTTGAACATACCTTTAAAGCAGCAGGTTTCTCTGAGTGATAAACTAATGTCCCTGTCCCACTTAGGAAACCTGAACGGAAACCTCTGGAGACTTTGTGCCCCACCCAAGGTTTCCGTGCGGTTCCCGGAGGTTGCAGGTGGTTGCCGGAGGTTGCAGGTAGTGAAAGCAGGTAGGGAGACTGACAAAAACCTCCGGGAACCGCACGGATACCTTGGGCGGGGCACAACGTCTCCAGAGGTTTCCGTTCAGGTTTCCTAAGTGGGACAGGGGCATTTTTTAACTTTACAGTCACCCATAGCATTGCCTCCAAAGAAAAACATACCACAAGCTTTGGCTACATTGAAGCCTGGAGCAGTTTCTTTATCCCTCATGATGAATACACAAGAGGATATCTTCATCCAATAGATCTACATTAAGCATGTGCTTCCTCGATGATTCATTTCAACTTCTTGGGAAATTTTCTGCCGCTGCAGTATCTTCATTTATGGACTCCACTGCAAAACAAATGTGATGCAGGTTTGTGTGTTTTGTGCAGTATTCAAACCAATCATTTAGTCTTCCCTTGCCTTCCACTGGATTGAAAAGGGCACAACCACACTATTAAACCTGTTGTAACCGACAGTTCAATTCCTGGGACATAGCTTTAGAGGCTAAGTTATATTTTGCCAGTGTTATTAAGGACAATTCATACCATTGACACTGCAATGTAAAATAAATAGCTAATGCCCACCTTCTGGAATCTTTTTTCACTTCTATGAATTAAATACAGTTTATGGTTCTAACGTGTGATTCTTTACAGGAAATGCAATCTTCAGAAGTGGCAGGACTTAAATCTGGACCATTTAACCTGAAGAATCAATGGCATTCTAGAGAAAATTTGTAAATTAAATACTCATAATTTGAGGAGGCTGCTATACAAGATAGAAGTCCATGGTATTATAAGTAAGGTGCCAGCAATGATAGAAGATTGGTTGATCGGCAGAAGGCAAATAGTGGGAATAGAGGGGCTTTTCCAGTTGGCTGCTGGAGGCGAGGTGTTCTGCAGGGGGTCAGTGTTGGGTACTTAAAAGTAGCAGTCGTTACTTTTCATTTTGTATGTTAACTAGACCAAGTGGGACCCATTGGGGCCCCGTTCCCCCAACGCAATAATCCACCACTCACCAGTTCCCCCAACGCAATAATCCACCACTCACCAGTTCCCCCAACGCAACCCGTTTCCACCACTCAATATTCATAGCCCCCAACTGCCCCCTCTCACGCACAAGGAAAGTTCTGGAAATGAAACCTCTCCCCATTCCATTCCCCCCCAATGAAAACCCCCCACGTGGGGGGGGGGGGGGGGGGGGTGGGTGGGTTGGGGAGGGGGGGGGGGCGGGAGATTAGGTGCTGGCCTCCCCCCCCATCCCACCCCCCACAAGGAAAGTTCTGGAAATGAAATCACTCCCCTATTCCACCCCCCACAATGAAAACCCCCACCGCCATCCCACCCCCCACAAGGAAAATTCTGGAAATGAAACCTCTCCCTGATTCCACCCCCCACACAAGGAAATGGGGAGCTTCCACCCATCCAACCCTCCCAAATGGAAAATCACTTTTTTTTGAGTAAATGAAACCTCTCTCCTATTTCACCCCCTCCCCATAATGAAAAACCTCCTCCCAAGATATCTAAATGGCACTCACCCGTAGCCCCCAACTGCGCAGGCATGGCTCATACACTCCCTCCCCCTCGTCACCACCCTCCCTCTTCCCTCCCCTCCTCCACTCTCTCCCTCCCTCTCCTTTTCCCTACCCTCAGTCACTCCCTCCCTCACCTCTCCCCTTTCACACTCCCCCACTAAACACAATGTTTAAATAACATTTCTTCTCCACTCCCTACCTCTCCTTACGACAATGTAAGAAATCTCTCATTGCATTGGGTGGAGCTTATCTCAACACTGTTGATTGGCAGCTGAGATCCCATTGTGATGTCATTGTCGGGTGGCGGAATGTTCATGGCAGCTTATGTAAATGAGATCCCATTGTGATTGGAGGACTGTGAGATCCCATTGTGACGTTATAGCTGCTAACTGCCAGAATCTCCCATCAACTATCCCAGCATCTGTCAAGTTATTCTTCTGTAAGTGGGTTTTTTAAGCTTTTAAATGTCAATAACTTGTGAAATATAGCATCAATCTGAACGAAACTTTATGCGGACGGATGGACAGACAGACGGAAGGATGGACAGACAGACAGCCAGACAGATAGATGATCAGGATGATGGAATTAATGCCTATGTGACCAAATTTACAGATGATGCAAAGATAGGTGGAGGGCCATGTAGTGTTAAGGATGAGAAAGGTTATGTGGAGAAGGCAGGAGCATGGGGTTGAGAGGGAAAAATAGATCAGCCACAATCTAATGGTGGAGCAGACTAGATGGCCTAAATGGACAAATTCTGCTCCTATGTCTTATGATCTTATGTAGCTACTTTAAATCCAGCTTACAGGAATTGGGGAAGAAAGCAATAAAAAGTAATCCAAAGTTTTTAAACTTATGAAACGAGTGCATATTCAGGACCTTTCAATCATCTTCTGATTGTGTGCATGAAAAGTGAAAGTAATGCAAATATCATTCTCTGCAGAAGCACTCTTGTTCTTGTAAATTTGCATTTCATTATATGGCTGGTTTATTTCTTCCCTTAATTACTGTGACTTATTGAATTATGCTTTGCATAAAGTACCTTTGTTTTATTTCTCATGCATGAATACAGTGCAAATGTAATGTCTGCCAACTAGTCAAAGGAAGTTAATGACCGGTTAACATTAGAGTTTTGCATCCACTCTTGTTAAAGCACCACAAATGTTGCATGGAACTAAGTGTGAATTTTACACTTTTATTTTCAGCTGTTAAGCGAGAGCGAATTAAACAGGACTAAATCTTTAGAATTGTTGCCTTTTAAATGTCTTTCTTATTCGGTTGAGATGAGTTCAGTAATTATTATTATAGGTAAATTGTGATTGGATGCTTTCACAATACGAAAATCCAATTTTGCAGAAGTGTCTATAGTTAAATCACTTCCATTCACCATTTTGAGTTGATTGTCAGTAATTAAATTGAACAAAAAGAGGGAAACCTAATTTCTCGTGAATTAATATGTTCTTATTTGGATTTAAAAAAACGATTCCAGAAATCAGTGAAATGTTTAGTTCCTTGGGACTCTGAGAGATGATTCAAATCCCATCATCTGTGACCAATACAATTTAATTTCAGAAAATTGTCTGTATTCTCACAGGGAAAGTTGTCACCAACTGTTTTAGCACTCAGGCTGAGAACCCTGAGTGTTTTGAAAAACTACATATGCCTCTTCCAGGAACCATGAAGAATGCAATCATAAATATTGTAGTTTGAATAGGTTAGCCATTGTTGGTTGGTGGACACAGCTTTGCCAACAAAACTTTAATAGTGAAGGTTTAACTTCTGTAAAATTATTTCACCTCTATCATTTCAGTCCCCAAGAAAATTAAAGTGACCTGTCCAATGACTACCACTACCACTCAGTAGATCAAACAATGATTCAATTATACTTTATTGCCACGTGTACCGGGGTATATTGAAATACTTTGTTTTGCATACAAGCCGGTAAAATCATGTAGCAGACCTCACCTTAGCAGTACACAAGTGTCAACACATTTTGGCGGCGAAAAAGTTATAAAAGTTCACCGAACAGTATTACCTACTGTCTGCTGTTGCACATGGAGCAGGCCTCCTTCGCCCCCCCGCCCATCTTACTCAGAGTCCCTCTCCGCTGTACAGGACAAGAGGATTTTTCTCATCGATGAAAAATATAAAAGAGTTATCAGTGTTTATAAAATGTTGAGATTCTCCCTCCTGAAGGCCACGCCCCTTCCGGAGGGACTATAAAACCCGGAAGTGTTGAGTGCCTCAGTCAGTCTCTGCAAGATGGGGGAGCAAGAAGGTCACGTCTCTCAGTCTGAGCTGTGAATAACACTGAACACATGTCTACTAAACTGTGAGTGGTTTTACTGACCTGTCAGTGCCCTTAATGTGGTTTGAAAATATAGTTTGGAAATGCTAAAGCTATGTCGCCTTTCGGTTGGAAATGCTAAAGCTGTGTTGCCTTTGGTTTGGAAATGCTAAAGCTGTGTCGCCTTTGGTTTGAAAATGCTAAGGCTGTGTCGCCTTTGGTTTGGAAATGCTAAAGCTGTGTCGCCTTTGGTTTGGAAATGCTAAAGCTGTGTCGCCTAATTAAAGTTGCCTTGCCTAATTAAAATTGCCTTGCCTAATTAAGGTTGCCTTGCCTCATTAAAGTTGCCTTGCCTTCTATATAATTAAAAGTCTAATCTTGACCACTTCCTGTACGCCTGTGATTTTTGGCCATCTTACTCAGAGTTCCCCTACTCAGTGGCTCAGTCTCTGTAAGATGGAGGAGGGAGAGGTCACGACTCGCTGTCTTTAGTGGCCTTGCACCCTGCTTGAAGTGGTATGAAACTGCACTTGAATTTGGTGGCCTTGCACCCTGCTTGAAGTGGTAAGAAACTGAACTTGAATTTGGTGGCCTTGCACCCTGCTTGAAATGGAATTTCAAGGAATAGCCGTGAGTCAACTGCCAGAACCACCAGCCGTGAGTGAGCCGCCAGCACAACAGGCTTGAGTGACTGAGACGCCAGCCCAAGAATCCATTCAACCCACAAAGTCCATACTAGCCCTCTGGAAACCAGTCCCTTCAGCCCACAACACCCATACTAGCATTCCAGAAAGCTCCTCCCCCTCCTCACTGGCCACCAATATTGGAATAGGTGGAGAGGTGGAATATTACGTTGGGGACCAGCCCTCCTGTGTGATGCAGGGACTCAACGGGTCCCACTTAGGCTAGTATTTTAATATTATTTTGCATTACTCAGAATTTGCATTACAATCTTGCACCATTTTGCCATTTTGCACTCATGGCTGTATTTATTGTTGGATTTATTACCACTGTTATTCTGTGAGCTTTATGGGAAAATGGAATTTCATTGCCCCCTGGTGTATATTCCTTAAGATAATCTAAAATTATGTTTGGTTTGATTGAAAGCTTTGAACAGAGTAATAACTTTCAAAGGTGCAATGCTTAGCATGCCCATTTTCGTTTAGAGTAATTCTTCATGAAATCTCTGAGAAATGCCATTGGTTGATGTAAATCATAAATGTGATGAATTTTGTTCTTTCAATAAATGGTAGGGAAGTGTGGGTGAAAACATTGGCCATCAAACCAAGAAATACATAAATAAATGTCCTGTTACATCTCAGACACAAGTATAAAGTTATGTAGGAATGTGTTGATTAATAAATTGAAAAATATTTTTGCATTAAATATTTTATTGGACATTGATATGATAAAGATTTATTAAATATTTTTAGTACTTGAATGTGAATGTCTCTCTTCTACGGACTTAATGAAAATCAGCGATTGAATCAATTTTAGTTTGGAATTTATTTGCACCCTATGATATCATGTCCATATTAAAATTTCCATGCAATTTATTTTCTTTATTCCAAAACTTTAAATTTATTTCATCTATGGTTTTCAAAAGGTTGAAGAGAAAGCACAAGCAGATAAATTGATGCACCACTTATCATAATAATATATAATGGTTTCACACAAAAGGAGAGGGGTCAGATTATCAAGAGGGTTCAGTTTACATAATGTGAATAAAAAGTTCATACAGTAGTTTTTGCAGCCACTTTTACAATAGAGCAAAATATGATCATAAATGCCTGAAAGAAAACAGTGCGAGTATATTTGGAAATCAATGCTCTGAAGTCAAGTGCTATGTAGAGCATATTGAGAAAGCTTGCATTTATATTACTCAAAAATAATGTCAGTCTGATGTGAAAACCATTTTTAAAAGTGCTCAGGATGCCTTATAGTTGATCTGAGAACTTTTACGTAAAGGCAAATGCTGCGCTTATCCTCTCCTAATACAGTGAATTAGCCACCCAGAGAGCAGATTTCTGAACATCCATTCAAGTCACTGTGTTGTAGATTGCAAGCATGGCCCCAGACTATTGTGCACACAGCTTCTTACATCCCGCAGTAAGTCTGATAACTGTAAAACAATTGAATCTTAAAAGATGTAATAAGATGAATAAAAAAATGAAATACTTTTGTTCCTGATTTATGGGTCTCCTTTGTACAGTAAAAACGTACATTTAAGTAAAATACAATCTTAACCTTCACTTCATAAAATTGATTGGCTCTAACGTACAAAGAACTGGTTCCAGGAGAGCCATTGGATAACACTTGTGTAGATGTCTTAGAATTGACTACTCATTACTCAAGTAAGCCACCACAATACTGTAGTTTGACTTCTCAAAGGAGAGATTATATTTTAAAGCCTTTTACTGCTACAAGGATTGGACGTGTAATTTACTCATTGGAGGCTTGACCTCACTGTAACAGATGCAGTCTGTGTGTAAAACACCTCTAGTTGGCAGCTGATAGAAACAGGCAGTCTGGGGGCAGCAGACTGCCATAGGTACTGATGAGAATTGAATGATATATTCATTAAAATACAATTTTAGCAGCAAGTTATATGGTTAACAAAGGGAAAAATATTGGAGAATTTTTATTAGGAGTGGAATTTTTGAATGTAGGCTTTGAGGGCCCGGCAAAAATAAGGTAAATTATTGATTTTCATTACTTGCATTGTTTAATACCTTTAATTATTTTAAAAAAATGTTTACATGTCATGAATTGATTTATTTTTAGGTGTTTAATAGTTAACTAATTTTTGTTTAATTTCATTTTTAATACCATTTAATGTTTTTGATTGCTAAAAAATGTTTAGAAGAAAAAACTTTAACAAATGGGAAGGTTGTGAGGCAATCAAAGTATGTCCACTGTTCCCAGAGGACTGTCATGGATAGGGCTTGTTCTCTCCTGTCCCTGCCTCACTGCTGGGCTTCTGGACCAAGTGGTCCAACAATTATGGTATTTTGGTTCCAGAAAAGGTAAGTTTGGAGAATATGGACAGGGTTGGCACATTGGTAGACTTGTTGTCTTACAGTGCCAAAGACCCGGGTTTGATCTTAATTATGGGTGCTCTCTGTGTGAACTTTGTACCTTCTCCCCGTAACCTGTGTGTATTTTCTCCAGGTGCTCCGGTTTCCTCCCACACTCCAAAGACATGAAGTTTTGTAGGTTAATCGGCTTCAGTAAAATTGTAAATTGTCCCTATTGTGTGTAGGATAGTGTTAGTGTGTGGGGATCGCTGGTTGGTGCGGGCTCGGTGGGCCGAAGGGCCTGTTTCTATCCCGTATCTCTAAATTAAACTAAACTAAACTAGACTATATGTAGCAGACCACACAGATAAAATCTGGCACTGGCAATTTATATGGCACCTTTCATGACCTCATAAAGGATGCTGTAATTGATGATGTACTTTTGAAATATAGTCAATATTGTAAAGCGCTGATGTAACTGATATGTTCACAGCAATAAGCACCAAACACTGTTATGTCAGTAACCATTTTGTTTTCAATTATGTACATTGCGAGATGAATATAGGACAGAATACTGGCACAAATCAACTACCACCTCAAAAAGTGTCAAGTATAGATACAGCTATCCAGGTGAGGAAATGGAGCAATAGAAACTTTCTGCTAGAGGATCAAGCGTTGAGGGAAAGGAATTATAGACAATTTGGGTCTAGAACTAAGTGGAGATGGAAGATAACCACTTGAAAGAGGGAAAGGGATGAGACTGGGGCAGAAGGTGATATGTGGGAGAGAGTAAGGATGATGGCCAGAGGGAACAGTTGGTTGAGAAGGAGCAGTGGATTTGGGAAAAAGGGGCAGGTGGGTAATGCATGGTAGCAGACAAGGGAAAAAAAGGCAGATGGCAAAGGTTCAGACAATTGCTGGAGTAGGGATCATATAAGGGCCTGTCCCACTTGGCCGTCATTTACACGACAGGCCGGTAGTGACTGACGCGCGACGGTCGCGTGCGTCATCATGCGTGCGCACAGCCGTCTGGAGCACGTGACGTCATTTGAAAATAGGCACAAAATGCAGGAATAACTCAGCTGGACCGGCAGCATCTCTGGAGAGAAGGAATAGATGATGAGATCAATCTGACGAAGGATCTCGACCCGAAACGTCACCCATTGCTTCTCTCCAGAGATGCTGCTGGACCTGCTGAGTTATTCCTGCATTTTGTGTCTATCTCCAATCATCTTGGCCCCGCTCTGGGAGTAGGAGTGGGGGTGGATCCGGATCCGCAACGGCCGTGAGCCCCAGGCCGAGTTCGGCGATCACTTGCCTGCTTCTGCTGCTGTCGGAGGTGAGACGTTGCGCCACGCCAGTGTGTCCCACTTGGCCGTCATTTACGCAATAGTGATACCACACGCAACTCCATACTCCTCCACGCCACTCCATGCACCCGACCCACACGCTACCAGGTCGCGTAAATGGCGCGCAAATGATGGCCAAGTGCGACAGGCGCTATAGGCAAACAGTGGTGGAATCTGATAAGTGAGAAAGATGTTAATGAGAACCATTAAGGGTGAAATAAGGGGCAGATGGTTCCAGATGAGGGAGGGAATCCGATGGATGAAATGTTTTGGCAGTAGCTGGATGGAACCAGGTAATGGAGTGAGACGGAAATGTGAGTTAAGGACTTGGGAGGAGAGCATGGGAAAGGGAACAACAATGGGAGGACTGGAGGTGAGTTAGAAGCAGAGAGAGAGAGAGAGGATAATTCAGGAGGAAAGGGTTCTCTGATGTTGGGATATTAAATAGCATTGGGTTGTAGACTACCCATGTGGAATATGAAGTAAAATATAAAGTGCTGGAGAAACTTAGCAGGTCAGGCTGCATCAGTGGAAGGGATGGACAGATGACATTTAGAGTCTGGACTCTTTGTCAGATTGATTGTAGTAGGGGGGAAAAAGCTGGAAAAGAGATGGGGGTGGGACAAAGCCTAGCAACAGATATGTGGAAACAGGTGAGAGTAGTTTGGTCAGCAGATAGGTGGACAGGGGTGAAATGTAAATGCAGAGGGAGGGATAAAAGTGGAATGAGAGGGGAAAGAGTAGGAGGGTTAGTGGTAGAAATGGTGTATGCTGGGACGAGGGGGGGGGGGGGGCAAGGGGGGATGTAGCTTAAAATTGGGGAATTCAATGTTCATACCATTGGGTTGTAAGCTATCCAACTGGAATATGATGTGCTGTTCCACCAGTTTGCATGTGGCTTCATTCGCAAGATTTCGCCCTGCTCCGCGATGGAAAAGTCCACGGCTGAAGCTCTGAACCCGACTCCAGGAAAGGCCGGTCCAATCCAAGCTGTTGGGCCTCGAGGGGAGGCGGAGAAGCGACATGGAAAAAGTCGCCTCTCCATCGAGGGTGACTGAAGAACGGTTTTCCCTTTCCCCTTCCCCTTCCCCTTCCCACCCCCCACTCCCCCCACTCCCCCACACAAGACACACTAAGAGACTATTCTGTAAATAGGACTGTGTCTTTAGTCAGAGGATGGTGAATCTGAGGAATTATTGTTCGGGACAAAGACCCGTCATTTATTTATTTGCCTCTGTGCTCCACAATTTGAGATTTGCAATAGAAAAAAATCACATGTGGTTAAAGTGCACATTGTCAGATTTTAATAAAGGGTATTTTTATGCATTTTGGTTTCACCGTGTAGAAAATACAGCAGTGTTTATACATAGTCCCCCCATTTCAGGGCACCGTAATGTTTGGGGCACAGCAATGTCAGGTAAATGAAAGAAGTTACGTTTAGTATTTTGTTGCATATCCTTCGCATGCAATAACTGCTTGAAGTCTGTGATTCATGGACATCACCAGTTGCTGGGTGTCTTCTCTGGTGATGCTCTGCCAGGCCTGTATTGCAGCCACCTTTAACTTATGCTTATTTTGGGAGCTAGTCCCCTTCAGTTTTCTCTTCAGCATATAAAAGGCATGCTCAATTGGATTCAGATCGGGTGATTGGCCACTCAAGAATTGACAATTTTTTCGCTTTGAAAAACTCCTTTGTTGCTTTAGCAGTATGTTTGGGATCATTGTCTTGCTGTAGAATGAGCCGCTGGCCAATGAGTTTTGATGCATTTGTTTTGAACTTGAGCAGATAGGATGTGTCTATACACATCAGAATTCATTATGCTGCTACCATCAGCAGTTGTATCATCAATGAAGATAAGTGAGCCAGTACCTTCAGTAGCCATACATGCCCACGCCATAACATCCCCGCCATCGTGTTGCACAGATAAGGTGGTATGCTTTGGATCTTGGGCAGTTCCTTCTCTCCTCCATACTTTGCTCTTGCCATCACTCTGATATAAATTAATCTTCATCTCAACTGTCCACAAGACCTTTTTCCAGAACTGTGGTTGCTTTTTTAAGTACTTCTTGGCAAACTGTAACCTGACCATCCTAGTTTTGCGGCTAACCAGTGGTTTACGTCTTGCAGTGTAGCCTCTGTATTTCTGTTCATAAAGTCTTCTGCGAACAGTGGTTATTGACAAATCCACACCTGAAGGGTGTTTCTGACCTGTCGGACAGGTGTTTGCTGTTTTTCTTTATTATAGAGAGAATTCTTCTGTCATCAGCTGTGGAGGTCTTCCTTGGCCTGCCAGTCTCTTTGTGATTAGTAAGCTCACCAGTGCTCTTAATGATGCTCCGAACAGTTGATTTTGGTAAGCCCAAGGTTTGGCTGATGTCTCTAACAGTTTTATTCTTGTTTCTCAGTCTCATAATGTCTTCTTAGACTTTTGTTGGCACAACTTTGGTCCTCATGTTGCTAAAAAGTAATAAAGGTTTCCAAAGGTGATGAGAGCTCTCTTATACCTGCATTAAGGAGGTATTTAAACACACCTGAGCAATTACAAACACCTGTGAAGCCATGTGTCCCAAACATTGTGGTGCACTGAAATGGGGGCACTAAGTATAAACACAGTTGTAATTTCTACATGGTGAAACGTATAAAAATACCCTTCAATAAAATCTGACAAAGTGCACTTGTGATTTTTTCTCTTACAAATCTCAAATTGTGGAATCCAGGGGTAAATAAATAAATGATGGGTCTTTATCCCAAACATTATGGAGGGCACTGTAGATCAGCCATAATTGAATGGCAGAGTAGACTTGATTAGGCAGAATTGCCTAATTCTACTACTATCACTTATGACCTTATGACCTAACCAGCAGGAATCCAATTGGCTGAATGACATCATTTGGTGAGAATTTTCATCTTCCAGAGGAGCAGGCCAAATAGGTAATTTTAGATGCCAAGCTATATTTCAGTCTTTTTCAGTTTTAATTACTTTTTAACATCTGCTCTGTATTCTACATAAATGTCCAAAAAAAAGAACATGTTGGTTGATAAATGGTTACTCTAAGTTATCCCTGGTGTTAGTGGGTGGCAGGATGGCTCGGGGTACATATGAGAAGGGATAGGTTACCGAGAATGGGAATGCTCTCTGAATGGCCTTCCTCCGTATCATAGGAATGATGAAAATAATAAAACCAGATGGAATAACGCAATCACAACAATAATGGTCACTCAGACTGTGGTGGGTTTATGGAACGAGCTGTCAGAGGAGGTAGTTGAGGGAGGTATACAAGGCAATGTTATATATTTGCATTAAGTGTTGCACCAGGTGTTATCCTTTATATGTGTACTGTGAACGACTTGATTGTATTCCTGCATAGTTTTTCTTGTTGGACAGCAGGCAAACAAAAGCTTTGTACACGTGACAATAAGAAACTAAACTGAACTAAATTATAAAAGCATTTAAAATATATTTGGCCAGGTGCATAGATAGGAACATTTTAGAGGGATATGGGTAAATTGCGGGCAATCTTGGTCGACAAAGGGCCTATTTCCGTGCTGTATGGCTGACTAACTTTAAATGGGTAAAGCAGGTTTTCAATATTTGGTTGGTGACAACCTGCAGCCACAGCGAGGCGCTGTCGGACCGCTCATGGCTCGATGCGCGGAGATGCGAGACTGAGTCATTAATCTGTCCGATGGAGACACAAGGGACTGCAGGCGCTGGAATCTCGAACAAAACACAAAGTGCCCAACGGGTCAGGCAGAATCTGTGGAGGGAATGGACAGGCGACATCTGGGACCTTTCCTCACCTGTCCCGTTTACCCGGATACCAGGGGCGCTTCTTTGATTCTGCTACCCCAGCAACTTGATATTACATGCTGTGCAGACTAAAGGGGGGAGATGGACAAAGGCGGCGGGTCTTTCACTGTTCTGTGTGGCCAGGGTTTAACCCTGTTCGCGCAAAGCATGTGGGCAGGTAGGGATCTACCGTCTGCGGCTGGGACAGTGGGGACTGGAGTAAACAAGAGGGGGAGGCGGAGACAGCAAAGCATTGCAAACGCAGGTGAACACCGGCATCCATGGAAGGTGACGCCTGAATAAAAGTACTCAGGTGCCGATATAACGAGCACCAATACATGGAAAGGGACAGGAAAGCGGGCACGGTCCTTTGAGGATGTTCTCAGTAGATGTAGATGATGGACGTGGGAGAAGGGGGCGGGGGAATAGTAGGTCCAATGGCCGGACACGTACACAGTGCATCCCATCTCCGGCTGCTGACCCCATGTCATGTGTAGTCGGGGGACAAGGCGCGGGGACGAATAGCCCGGGATGTGACTGAATGACTTCCTTGTGGTAACAGCGGCGGTGGGAAGGAAGCGTGCACGTCTCACTATAACCCGATTGCCCTTTATTAGAAATTCAGATTTGTTTTTGCTGGGATGTGCTTTGCAGAAACGGCAACGAGCCGGGCGGTTGACACAATGCTGTTCACCGTCTTCTTCTCCTTCGCTGGGATTATTCTCCCTTGCTTTCATTATATTGAATCATAGCGTGGAGACAGGCCCTTCGACCCAACTTGCCCACATCGGCCATCATGTTCCATCTACACTATTATTTGACATCACGGAATTCTTTGCACTTTTTACATTGCCATCAATATTCCTGATGTCAGAATGTGTCACTTTTCCCCGCTCAATGTTATCACCAGTTCATGGAGGTTGGAACTCTGTGTCCTCTTGGCTGCTGCCACCAAGCTCTCACTGCGGCCTGTCCGGATACTCATGGATATATGAATATAAAGGTCCATTCCCCTGACATCAGTCTGAAGAAGGGTCTCGACCCGAATCGTCGCCCATTCTTTCTCTCCAGAGATGCTGCCTGCCCGCTGAGTTACTCCAGCATTTTGTGTATACCTTCGATTTAAACCAGCATCTGCAGTTCTTTTCTAGTCCTGGATATGTTTGTGTCCGTGCGTGTGAAAGAGGAATAGATCTCAATAAGTGATATTAATTCTCGTCCTCTCTCGTTCTCGGGCCTATTCCTCCACCATGACCACTGCGTGGATCCAGTGCTGTCTTGCTCCATGTTCAACGAGGTTTGGACACACTTTCAGACACCCACCTCCCCCATCATAGAACTTGTCAAACACATCAACAGGCTTTCGGCCTATCCTGTCCGTGCCGACCGAAATATCTGCTTGACTCAGTCCTGCTTTCCAGTATTGGGTGGGCACTACTGCAGGTTGAAGATAGACCCAAAATGCTGCAGTAACTCAGGCATCATGTCTGAAAAAAACCTATTCCACCTCTCCAGAGATGCTGCCTGCCCCGCTGAGTTTCTCCAGTATTTTTGTCCCTATCTTCGGTGTAAGCCAGCATTTGCAGTTGCGACCTACACTACTGCAGGTCGTCTCCGGTGCTTTTCCGGGTTCCTCTTTATGTGCGGAGGGTTTCTGACTCCAACACACTCAGGCAGAAAGTTCTAGACCTTTGTCACCCACTGGATGCTTTTTTTCCCCTCTCCACTCCATTTTTTTGTAGCCAATGGTGCTGTGCCCCTATATTTCTGACCTTCTGCTAAAGAAAGTAGATCATGTGTTTGGTCACTGTACAGAATAGGATTAGTTTATTGTCACATACACTTGGGTGTAATTAAATTCCCTTTTCCCAAGAAGCTCAAAGAGTAAACAGCATATGCGGTAATGATAGATGCAACAAAACATACAACTGCGATGGTAAAGAGCAGTGGACTGTAGTGCGATCTGAAGTCATGCATAAGAAATACTTAAGTGCAATGCCGGTGGATAATAAATGATATGGAGTACGTGACAGCACCTCCGGGCGTGGGGCGTGAAAGATGTGATTGGTTCAGGATTCTGATAGCAGTGGGGAAGAAGTTACTCTTAAAAACTGAACATCTCCGCTTTCAAGGGGGGGGGGGGGGGGTGTCCTTGATGATACTTCCAGCCTTTCTGATGCAGCCCTGTGAATGTCCAAGTCCCCTGCCCTCCCCTTTCTTGTCCGTCACCGTGTGCTAAAAGCTAAAAGCATGCCCACCTTATTCCAATATTTTATTACTCTGCAGCTAGAATACTTCACTCCTGGTAACATCCTAACAGACCCACTCTGCACCTTCTCAGTACATCCAGATCTCTCGGCCATTGGAAGTACAGAACAATGCGCGGCCTAACTAATATTCTAACACAAACCTGGCAATGGCCGTCATGTTCTGTCATCCCTTATGCCTTCTAACCACCTGTCTTGTTATCATGAAGGATTTGCTGACACAAAGCGCCTGTTTCTTCACACTTATCTTAATACACTGCCAAATGCATTACCTCACTTCCCTGGATTAGACTCCATTGATCATTGAGCTGCACAACTGACCAGACCACCTCTATCCTGCTGAAGTCGAAAGCTTTCATCCCTTCGGTTTTTGCTCATAGCCAGTTTTAACTGTTTAGTGTAACGTCGCCTCAGAAGCGGATTCCTTCCCGTACATCTTCATTGGGGTCAGATCCTACTCCCCTCCCCGACAGAGGCGGGAATACGGTCAATTTTATGGTTTTAACACATTAACTATCTCCCCAAACAGAACTCGGTGGCGTGCAAATTTATCCTCCCCTAATCTAGCCACGGATCCCCACATTAGCTAACTGTTGCGAAAGGTGAAAGTGAAGATTTTCACCTCTTGAAGGAGTCATTTCTCTGTGATGTACCAGGACTTAAAGAAAGCGGATTTTGCATTGGGAACTTCCCGTGAGCTCACACGCGAATGTATCAGTGAAGAGTTTGTTTTTGGCTTCGTGATTCCGTGCACAATAATCCTGATACATTGCATGATCTTTAGCTACCCCGGGTGCATCTTTTAAATGTACGGACGAGAAGAGAATCCAGAGGTCGTCAGCTATTAGAGGGCAGCGGGAGACACTGGTTACGTTATTGTTCATCTCGCTCATTCCCCCCTTGTCGCCCGAGTTCCGACTTTGTGCCTCTGACATTCCCTCCTGCCATCGCTCTGCCTCTCCGTCAGAGTTCCGCTGAGGCGGACCCTAATGCCCCAGCGTGTACGGGAGTGATGGGGAGAGGAGAGTTTAGGATGCAGAATATCCATTATTGTTGAGATACCCACTCCCCAGGACTTTGTAACACGAGAGAGGGAGCGATGAAGCTCGCATGCCCCGAGCAGATTGGAGAGTTTCCTGAACCATAATTATATACGCGGATTGTATAATCAGTCATTGGTCTTTTTTCCCTAAAAAAACCACTCTCCGCATCCCATGTTGACACGGAACTAGAGTAACGTGAACGATGGACCCCAATGCAGCGAAAGCGGCCGATTACCCCTTACTATCATCACCACAGTTCACATGAATCAGTGCGGTTTTATTATCCGTCTGACAACGTTCCAGTAATTATATATTATGAATAATGGTGACATCAATTCAAAAGGAGGTTGATTGTGTAAACAGCGTGAGAGGTATTTTAGGATCAGAAGAGTGCAACTAATGAGCGGACTCAAAACCCAAGCGCGGCAAAAATGTTGAGTTCGTGATACCCAAACAAAACAATAACCTGCGCAGAACAATGGGAAGATGTACTCAAGGTGCTTCGAAATAATGTCTCGAAGTACTTCATGTATCTGTGGGAAATGCAGAAACATTGAAAAGATAACTGTTCGCTTTGAAGTCTTAATGAGGAAATAATCTAATCTGTCTTCAAAAATAACAACAAAGTGAATAGCAGCACAAAATATGCTAACATTATAATTCATCTGATGAAATCCTAGCAATCTAACAATTATAATCAGTGGCTGCGGTATGGTAAATAATAGAAACGTTATTCTTGGATAAATATTGAGCGCTGTTATTGCTAATCAGATGACGAGAAAAGGCAAGCACGAAACAAATAAACTGCACCGTGTGTGCGCAGATTTACTTTCTTCTGCCAGTCTGCACTCTGACCAATGAAGTAGCCCATTACACAAATGAAGAGATGGACGCCAATTACCTCGAGACATGCATTAACTAACTACCCTGACCATCTGACAAAAAAAAAAAAGACTTTTAAAAATCTTTGCTAAATAACGAGCCAAATCTTTGCTAAATAACGTTGTGGTTGGAGCTGCGGTGGGTTCGCGGTTTCTCTCTTTCTCTCTCTCCCTCTCTTTCTTCCACCCCATTTGCAGGGCCGATGCCCCCCTCCACTGTTGGGCTGGGGTTGGGGTGTTCAGCGGAGGGGTGCAAGGGGGGGGGGGGGGGGGGGGGGAGGAGGATGCTCGCTGCCGCTCTCTGATAGGCAGCCGGCTGCCCGATGTCACGGGCAGTGACGTGCTCGAGTGCAGCCAACGCGGGCTCGATTGGCGTTTGCAAGCGAGTTGAGGCGGCGGCAAAGAGGGGCTGATCACCAATGATCAGATTTAATCGTCTCTGAATTGAAACTTGGCAGGCACTGAATTATGAGATTGCTTCACTGTTTTGCTGGATTAATTCGCATTTAATCGTATTTTTTTTAATCTGAAGTAACCTTGTCTAGTGGTCATGGGGTCTATAATTTCATTTTTGTTTAGATGTACAGGCTGGTGAAAGATCTCTCTTTACTCTGGCGGATACAAGGTGGATCTATGTTAAGAAGCAAAGGGAAGGCAGAGGAAGTTTAAGAGGGGAGAATGCAGGCTGTTTATTGGTACACTGTCCTTCTCCTTCAGAGCACTCTTTACCTGGTAAGTTTTAGTCTACTTGATAATTTCAACATTCTAATAGGTTTTGTGGGAGCGATGTTGCTCTTTACATTGCAGACTTGAAAAGCACAGAATGCCGTCTGATGCTGGTGACTTGGTGGATTGATGTCGTAGGACAATTACAACGTTTAGCTCGGTGCTTCCTGAACTTCGCATTAATACCAAAAGTGCAGGTTTTTGCTGCGAGCAGAACCAAGGGGATTGTAAATGACAGTCATCTGGGAGTTCTCATTTCAGTCGGTAGATCTGAGCATAAACGCTCTCAAATTGGCTGTTTTTTGAAAAGCAGCATAAACCTGATCATATGTGCAGGGGGGGGGGGGGGGGAGATTCAAACCGGTGTATCATCATAGGGACCGGGGTGGAATTGAAACAACTCCTCTCAGAGTTACTCATACTTCAGGTCGACCTAGCAACGAGTAGTTTCAATGTGGAAAAGCAGGGTTTCTGATGCATCCTTACCTGTTCGAACTCTCTCGTTTCAAATGAATCGGATGTTACTTTTGTTCATATTGCGAAACAAGCATTGGTGTTGCCTCGTTGATACTTTTTCCAAGCCACTTCATTTTATTTGAGGTTTTTCTGGCGCCACGCATTTGTAATTATAGTGGGGGTTTTAAAACCCCAATAACGGGAAATAAGCAATGTTGCAGAACGCGTGGAGTTCTGGCTACTTACACTGGTGGTCTTTGTGGAGTTGTTTCTTGTAATGGAGAGGGGCAGTGGTTGCAGTTACAAAATTACGCCGATAGAGAGTGTAGGAGTTCTTCATGGGCACAATTCACAGAATGTGGAGAGGTTAGGAAAGAATACATTTTGTTGATAATACGGCGCCTCTTTTGGTACAGTATATAAATGCAATATTTCAATTATTTGTGTTTTTAGCACTGTGGCATCCTGAGGATGAAATTTGACCTTAAATCTCTAACTGATTACCCTCATATGCCCGAGCAAAATATTGCGTTGGTAGTTTTCCGGGATACATTTTAATTGGCACGTCCCTTAACTTGTTTGAACGGCCAGATAAATAATGTGGCAATGGGATAAGTTGCACGAAAGTAAAAGCAGGATAGAAAAGGGGCAAAAGATAAAAGGGTCAGGAAACGATAGCGAAACTAAAATGCTGCCGGGAAATTCCATGGTAAAACAAAGGGAAACAACTGCGACGTTAAATATATATTCATGTTTTAGATGTACACACATCATACTCTTAAAAAAAAAAATCCAGACAGTTGGAGCCCATCCAACTGGGACTCGTTCAGGGCTTAGGTATCTAATGTTCAACTTCTGAAACACACCGAGTTGGCTATTCTTACAGTGTTGGTACCTAAAGAATGAACGCTTCATTTCATAATTAAACAGCCTGGGACACTCCGCACACAACCACTCATCGTTTAAAAAATGTTTTTAAGGGAAGATCCTAGTGGAGAAATAGATTACTTTGTAACACTTAAAAATCTAAACACATCATGGGCGCTTGGTGAAATTGCCGCATTGGAGTACGGTCTGTTTTCATGTACTGTTTTCACGTTAGCTGCATTCATTTCCCCCCAATTGGGGGTCGGGGGGGGGGTTGTTAAAAACCATTCCATTTGCAAATTATGCTGATTTAATTAACGCTTAGTTACAAACTTCATTGGGTAAATTGCTTTCTGACTGCAACCTCGTTAATACAAAAGGATTTGTCTAATTCTTGCACATCTCAAGTGAAATTAAGTTTCCAATTAAACTTAATTATTAGAAAAGTACACATTTTAAAGAATTGGTATTTAGTCAAATGATTGCAGAAAATGTTTCAAAGACCCTAATAGAATAATTAAAATAGATTAACTTGCTTAGGGAGATCGTGCGGGGCTCGACCTATTGATCAGTCAGGGATTAAAATGAACTACAAGGCTTTAAACACACCGGCAACAAATAGCTGGCCTGTGATGGGCTCATTTCTGCTGGGGGATGCCAGGTAGTTATTGATCTGACTTCGAAGATCAGACGAACGGTTAATTAACACATGCTTGTGGAATATAAGCGAGGCTCCCCAAGATATATTGCTGTTAAACACGGACATGTTATCAGACATAATTTTATAACTGTAAACTGTAATATCTTTTGTATAAACGCAATCGTCAAAATAATATCCCAGCAACACAGAGATGGGCATTTAAAATAAAACTTTCCTTTAATTCCGATGCACCCAAACGGGAGGAAATGAACAATACGGAATTGCAGACCAAACGCGATCCAGTGTGTTGTGAGGTGGTTCTAACACTTTTATAATGAATAGGCCTGTACTGAAAAGAATAGGTAGCTTTCTTTCGCAGCTGGTAGTCATGTTCCAATCAGCACCGCCTCACCTCCACCATCACCCCACAGGGCACTGTCCCCGGGCCAGAAATCTCTCTTCCAAGGTGTCTGCCGGCTTTAAAGGACGCATTCCTGGACACCGGCCAACCATCGGACAGACACCAGGCCCCGGGCAAGAGAAGTAAATGACGAAACAACGGGCAGCTGTTTTATGAAAAAGGACGAGGACAATCTTCTGGGAGGCGTCTGGAGCATATGGCACACGCTCCGCTGTCGGAATGGGCAGGAGCCCAAAGCTATTCCTTCCAGCAAGACTCAAACTGTGACTCAAAGATGTGCAAGGATTCCCGCCACATTAAAACATAGGGAGGATATGGTATATGTTGATAGTACAAAATGGACACGTACTTGCAAGCTAATGCATGGATATATAGCATTGTGCAGTCCCGACTGTTTTGCTGGTATTCCCACATCTTTGCGCCGATCAGGGGAAATCCGGTAGAAATTATCCTGATGCCTACAAGAATGATTGACTTGTTATTCTTTGTACAATTGACTCCACTATTAATGCAATATGCACCTGTAAAGGTCATGTGGGCTCTCGGTTTACTGTTCACAAATGCCATTTAATTGCAACATGGGACTCAAAATAAGAAAGTTGCATTGTCTTCCATATTATCAATAATTTTGTCGACTGTTTCACCAAGGTTTATTACCACATTCCGAAGATCGTTTTACATTCTTGCGGGTGCATATATGACAAACCAATGCGGCATATAATTGTATATTTATTATCCGTTAAACTGTGTAACTCACACCCTCGTAAGCAAATGACAATTGTTGCCCTTTCAACATGTCGGCTTTCGGTGATATAGATGGCTGAGCCTAATCGACATCGCTTCGGACATTTATAACCAATTCATAGACTAGAGATTTTTTATAAAACACCATTCTGTTGTGTTGTAGCGAGGAATGCCAATATGCAAATAATAAAATTAAAATGATTAATATATTCAATATTTTCCCCATGAGTTAGAAAGTTTATTTTCTGCAGAGATATTTTAGCTCCGTTTTAAAACCATTTTATTTTACGTGTATGGACGGAGTTGGTTCATTATTTTGGGGCACAGCCACCATTCTCTCGTCTTCGTTTGATCAATGGTTGGCGCTGTGCTGTTCCCAACCCCCCCCCCCCCCCCCCGCTCCATATTACCCACATCCGATATTGACTAGATCACCAAAAGCCAAACCAAATCTAAAGGCGGTAGGAAGTACACACTCTACTATCAACAATGCACTTAGACTAACTACCCTGGTGACTTTAATTTGATTATGTTTGGTTGCCTGTCGAGGCCTGCGCGCACGTGTAAAAACGAGTGCATCAAACATGTTGCCCTCAGGCTAATTTCCCTCCAATTTCCTCTCCTGCGATTATATTCATTTTGTCTAGTTCATTTGATTAAAATAGTGACGCCAGCGTAAATAATAGTGGCGGGTATTTAGTTCTGTTAGGATTCCAGTGAACTCGGCTGTGATAACTTTAATATTGAAATTAAATGGATAAATGACTACAGTTTAAATGGATATCGGCAAGACTAAAATAAACCATAGATAGCATAAAGAGAGCTCGTTCAGTTTTGCATTACTTTTCTTACCCGAGCATTGTTTCGGGGTGGGCGAAGACGAGGCAAAAAAACAATGTAAACGTAAATCTCATTAAGAGATGGCCAAAAATTGAAATCTCGGGCGTGTCTCCACACATTAATTTCGGCACAGTTTGCGCTTACTTAATGCTTTTCATGGCATGGGTAGTGTTTTATTTCTGGTTAATACGAGCAGGCATATTGGAAGCTGCTGTTTCTGGAAAAGGCAGCCGGCCCTTAACAGTCTAAGCATTCCCAACTCCTGCTGATCCGTGGATTGGCATGCAGCAAGCAGAGCATTCTTAATAACACAATGCAAGATTATTCTGGCGTTTTACAACACGTCCTCTGTAATCCAAACACAAGCCTACACACCATTCTGTAAGAAATTGTATACTCAACGTGCTCGTGGTTTGCATTTTCTCAACGTGACAATAAAGTAAAACGCAAAAAGACTTTAATATTTGACAAATGTAATGAGCTTTCCAGTCAGTCAATGAATTCAGCTCGAATAAATTGTCTCTCATGAATATGTTTCCAGGATGAATATTATTAGCGACTTTTTGTTCTATTTGCCCTGCTACTCTCAACTCCAAAGGCTTGCGAAGCGTTTAGCCAAAAGACATGGAACCTTATTCAAAAGACGCTCTTTTGCTTTTCATAATGTTCTTCAAAGTTGATTAGCGAACTGCATGTAAAGAAAGATGGTAGGGCAAAAGATTGGAGTTGAATGATGCATGTACAGTCAGAATTCCTGTAATTAATAATGCGAGGTGGAATTAATATTATTTGGAGACTTGTCACTCGACCATTTGTCGGTAATATATTAAAGGTGCTATTTGTGCGATTGCAGCATGATTTCTTCGTTTTAATGTGATATCTTGCTCATCTGTTCGGTGTTGACCCTCAGCGTAGGCCAGCAATGCGACCTATGGGTAATATGTTGGCAGTAACTTGTTAATTCAAGATTTTTCTATCACATTCCATTAAAATGCACCATTTCAGCAGCAGCCTGAAGCCATGATATTCTAAATAGGGAGCGAAGGAGAATGATATTTGATAGGTGCCGAGGGGCTTTCCATCACTGTGTCCGTGGTCATGTTATCAGTGCTAGTCGTTCTAACGCATTCGCATCCAAACACATTGGATTATGAATGTTTTCTTCAGTGCAGAGGGAAAGCGAAAATTTCAGCGAAGTGGGCCAGAAAAAGAAAGTGACAGCCATGTAAAAACCTCGACTCTTTAACGCCAATTTAAATGCAATACCGAAATGGGTATTCACTGCACCATTCACATTACATGCTTACTTAATGGATATTAATTACAGTGTCTTGCAATGGATTAGACAAAATGATTGATGTAGCTTCTAGATTTACGATTGAGGGAAGTGCTCGTTTAGTAATTCTTCTTATTTATTCAGTGTCCCGGCGATGTAGTTATCTTTACATACAAACCAACAGTTCCCACTGACATAGTATTGTAGCCAATCTATGTTTAGGTAAAGAAGGCAAGGATCAGTATTCCACTGGCGATCTTATGCTTTTCTTAACCAGTTGGAATAAGACGAACTTCATTTAAAATGTGCTGAATCTAGAGTTTTGAAACAGGCGTTTTTCTATAAGGACATCTGTCATGCAACGCAAATGCATGGTAACGCTTTAAAATTACTCCTTATAATTTAAGGACAGATGCCATCTTACTGAATTTTCAGGACATCTCGCTCTTAGGCACTAAGAACTAAAATGAAATTGAACGCACTGCTTTAGCGTTGACTTAGTTCGTAAAGCAAACGCTGCCGACGTTTTCTTTGTGTGTGTTATTAAATATTTGCACAGTTGTCATTTGCCAGACGATGCACTTCAATTTCCCTCCTATTCTCTTTTTATATTAGAAAAAATAAATGAGATAACCTTAGATTTTTTTAGAGTCTTGAAAGCCACGTCTGACCTGAAGATTGGACATGCTGCCAGCGACTGGCAGGTTCAACGCCTATAGTTGTCTGTCTCAATTAAATAAGTATTGTCCCGGGAAATAAACGACTAACACATCCTAGCTCACCCCCTCCGACCAAAATAACCGCATTGGTTCTGATTCATTCAAAATCTTTGAAGTATTTTGAATTATCATTCTGTTTCCCTCTCCATAGATGCCACCTGACTCACTCGGTATTTGGGGCATTTGCTGTTCGTATTATTGAGAACAAGGTGTGAGATGCATGTTGCCAAACGCAAGACTAGTCAGTGCAGTACGGAAAGACAAACCTAATGTGAAAGGCCGTTAGTCATATTTATGGTGAAGTATTTATAGTTATTTACACCTTCAGTGCCGCAGCCAAAACACCACTACAAAGGGAATAATATACAGCTCCAGAACCATTCTTGAAAGACCAACAGACAATGACAACGAACAGAATTTAATTCCAGAAGTTCAGCTAGTGAACGTACTGAGGTTGAGGCGAATGGCAATCTGCACCAAATGCCCTTGAAATTAAACCAAATCTAGGAGAGGATCCAGATTGCATTTGATAAATTAGAAATAAAGTATGTTTTAACTGTGTAAGCAAATATTTCAATATCTGTCGTCACCGAATTGCCAAAGCTGATTATGGCGGAGACGGCAAATCTGAAATACAAACGATAAAAACTGAAATATTCTGTAGGTCCATCCCGATAGAACTGGAAATAGAATAAAACCCGATTTAATATTATGGATTAATTAACAATAATGAGTGTTGTGATTGGATTGTACAGTTACTTCACTGATCCACTTAAAGTCTCACAACAAACGTGAAAAAATGCTTTATGCGGAGTTAAACCTACACGAAGATGGATACAAAATGCTGGAGTAACTCAGCGGGTCATGCATCATCGCTGGAGAAAGGGAATAGGTGAGACTTCGAGTCAGCCCTTTAGAAAACCTGTCACGTCGTCGTTAGTTTCTATTGTCGATGTTAACAACTTGCAAATTATGAGGTTAACATGATATTATCTTTGTACAACAAATAGCACAAACAGAGAATGCCTCTCTAAAGTTCTCCACTAATTGTAGACTACCTTGGGAAGTGTTGACGACATGACAATCAAAGATCATAGAGCGGAGCTGATCTTTGATGACAATATGAGTACTTAGAACCCGGCCTGTAGTTAAGGATCATTAGAGGTGAAAATAACTTTGTTACATGAAACCACACAACACAGCAATGACTGCCAAATATGATGCCAATCCCAATACTCTGTATCCCTCCATACGCCTATCCAAACGTCTCTTATCACCGTTGAATCTACCTCGAACACCAATTCCAGTAACATGTTGCAGGCACTCACCGCCCTTTGTGCTAAACGACTTACACTGCACGTCTCCTTTAAACATTAAACAGCCTTCTCACATTAAAGCCATACCCTCTAGTTATTTATGTCTCATTTTCAGACCCACAATTGCAAATGCCGCGCACGATTTGCACAATTCCCCTAAATCATTCGCGATCAGTGAATTTTACTTCAACTCCTGTCTCCAAATAGTCGCTCGCAATTTCCGAGATGTAAGCAGAGTTGGTGAAACTCTTCGACACAAACGTTGCCATTGCACAGGAAAGAACGGGAGGAAGAAGAAGGGCCGTGCAAACTAATCCACGTCAAGAAGACAAAAAGCCAATGTGTAATGAATAATACTTCAAGGAAGATATTTCAAGGAAAATATTCATTAGAGTATTATCTGCGCTCTTCATACCCTTGCTATTCCTACTTGCTCACACGTTCTGGGGCTCGATTTGGTTAATGCTGAGCAGGAGAAGCTCCAGGGACACTGCGAACAATGTGTGGTGTGTAATGAGCGATGCCGGTTGAAGATCGTGACCCACAGCAATGGAAAACATAAATGCAGGGATGTCGCAGATGGCCCGTCGAATTACTTTTGTCTTCGGTTACTGATCCAGCTAATACCACAGTGGGTCTGGCTTGCTTAGCTTTGAGTAGGTGCGCTCCTCGAAAAATAAGATCTCTTGCTCTGGCGACCACCTATCGGAATGTGTGCTTGGGTCGTCCTTTCGATAACCAGAACCAATGCTCGAGAAACATGACAATGTCGAAATGCTTCGTTGTTCAGATCGGCTGACAAACAACATATTTTTTGGCAACATTTTGGAATCTACCGTTGGATAGAGGGGCAAGGTATCCGCCTGCTCCACAATAACTAAGAAACCAATTTGTCTTGTCTGTAAATATTATCAATAGCGCCGTAGAGCTTCAAAAGACTAGACCTTGCTCAACTGGCGACCCCTTTCCTACTATTGTCCACGTAGCACCAGATCGCGGTGGATGCATCGTTCAAACACGGCACCTATTAACATTACTTTATAACTATGGTCACATCACCTTCCATCCTACTGAGATCAGAGCTTCCGCTATTCCTAGAAGTTGACAGTTTAGAAAAAAGAATCGCATTATATTAGTTAAAATGTAATTAGACAGAACTTCTCATTCACACGGAGTCTCTCAACATCTAATGGAGAAAAGTGATAGGTGACTTTTCGGGTCAAGACCCTTCTTCACATCTATTCTTCTGAAGAAGTGTCTCGACCTGGACCTCGACCCTATTCCTTTTCTCTAGATATGCTGCCTGACCCGCCGAGTTACTCCAGCATGTTGTGTCTATCTTCGGTGTAAACCAGCATATGCAGTTCCTTCCTACACACTCTCAACATTTAATGTCGTTGATTGTAATGCATTTCAGTACATCGAACTGGATGGAAGAAAACAGGAGTGGGGGCAAATAGTCCGGTTCTCTTCAGCTTGCCCCGTCCTTCAAGATCTCTGACCTCCGCTTCTTCTTTGTACCACATCCTCACGGTCAACCCCTCAATCTTTCAAAAATGTATCTCCCTCCACTTTAAATATTTCTAACGATATAACCCTCACTATTCCTTGGGGTGTAGAATTCCAGAGTTTTACTGCTACGTGCATGCAAGTTTGTCTTCCCCCTAGCTTGGTTTAAATGACCAGACCCCTTATCCCTGGAGCGTTAGCGGCTTGGGGAAGACGTGATAATCGTATATACAAATTATGAAAAGCATAGATAGGATAGACAGTCAGAACCGTTGTCCCAGGATGAAAATGTCAAAACTGGAGGGCAGAGTTACTGTGAGGGGGACAAATTTTAAATGAGATGCGCGGGGCAAGTTTAATTTACGCAGAGAGTGGCCAGTGCCTGGAACGCGCTGCCAAGAGTTCTGGGCGAAGGCAGATGCAATCGTGGCATCTGAGAGGCTTTTGGACAGACACGTGAATATGCTGAGAACCAAGGAATATGGTTCACGAGCATCATGATCGGCATGGATATTGGGGACCGAGGGCCTGTCTCTGTGATGTAGTTTTCCATGTTCTCTCATTCGAGACTCTCCCACTTGTGTAAACATCTCCATTCCTCCAGACATTCTGCTTGTCGCGTTGCGTTACTCCAGTATTTTGTGTCCTCTACTGAGATGCTTCCTGTCCCGTTGAGTTACTTCACCATTTTGTGTCTATCTTCGGTGTAAATCAGTCTCTATAATTCCTTCCTAAACATCAATTCCTCTCTATCTGCGCCATTAGGAACTTACTTGCTTCCATACAATCGCCGCTTCTTCTAAACCCCCAAGAATACAGATTTCCCCCATTTGCTTCTTTGCCGGAACGACCCCCTCGACTTGATATTCGCCTGGTGAACTTTCTTTGAATTGCCTCAATGTTGCCACATCTTTTCATAGACAAGGAGGCCAAAACTGTGTGCAGTATTGCAGGTGTGGCATGAAAGTTTAAAATGGGATAGTTTTGGTATAAACTATCCTCCTTTTAAACGACAATCCACATTGCAGTGAAGGCTGTTATGCTTTTTCACATGTTCTCAATCGGAATGAAATTAAGACTGATTTACATAAGGACACGTTCTTTTAGCTCTGATGAACCGAACCGAATGAATAAATCGGGGTTTACGTCCCATATGGTGAGATTTAGAGAGGGAACTCGAGTTGAAAACCACCGTGCGATTTGAGAAAAGCGAAATGTCAAGGAGTAGAGGGCACGGCTTCAAAGTTTAAGGGGTAGAATTTAAAGGAGGGGTTTTTTTTAAACACAGAAAGTGGTGGATGCCATGGGCGAGCTGCGATAGTGGATTTGAAGACTTTTGTATAGGCACGTGGAAGGGGGTGGAGAGAAATGGCTCACGTGCAGGCAGATGAGAATTATTTAATCTAACATCATGTTGGACACGGATATTGTGGGCCGAATGGCCTATTTCTGTATTGTACTGTTCTATGCTCAATGCCTACTTTGTTTTATTGATGGATCTTGTTTGGGACGCCACTACATTAAAGGCGGAAAAGGGCTATCCCGCTACCAACACACCCAATTCATGCAAGCGAGTAAATAGTACTTGTGCATAGTTTGTGAAGTAAGAATACATTCGAAAAAAAATTGCTTTAATTCACTCACATTTCAGAAATAAACTCTCGCCGCAATAACAAAGTAGAGCATTTGAACAAACTTAACAAACCCACACAGTGAAAAAAAAAAAGCTGAGAATGCGTGGGTTGAATAGAATTTCCACTGCCAACGCTTACTTAGACGGTATCTTATGTAGTTGCTGTGTACATTTTGTTCTATGAGGATTATAGGGAACCATCCAGTGCTTCTGCGAGCCCGCTTATCCAGAGCCTGCCCGCTTATCCTCAGCCGCCCCATTGTAAACACATTGGTCCTGCATGATAACTTCTGCAGTGTCAAACATTAGTTTCTGAAAATTGAATGAAAACTAAAATGCAGATACCTTAAAATCATCTGTATAAATTTTTTAATTCAATGTCTATATTAAACGTGTCTAATATAGAACAACCCGCTTAGTTACTCCAGTACTTTGTTCTTGCTCAAGATTCCAGCATCTGCAGCTCTCAAAATGCCGCCATTTACACGACCTTCAATAACCGGAAGATAGACGTTTCAAATGCCAAGAACGGTCTTAAGGAGAGATCTGCACTCCTGAGTGTTGCTAATATATTCAGTTTTTACTAGGCCCGTATGTGTAAATCCAAATGAAGTAGTAGCGTATCACAGCATACAAATCTCGCAAACTATTGACCGCACTAAAACTTTAACCAATTGGTATACTATGCAATTGCAAGGAACCTCAAACTTATTTAATAGAATGAACAAGTTTGGGGTTGTTCCTCGTAGAGTCCGGAGGTTGCAGGTGGTTGCCGGAGGTTGCAGGTAGTGGAAGCAGGTAGGGACTGAAAAACCCTCCGGGAACCGCACAGAAACCTTGGGTGGGGCGCAAAGTCTCCAGAGGTTTCCGTTCAGGTTTCCTAAGTGGGACAGGGGCATAACTTTCCCTCGCAGCTTTCTCTGGGTTTACCCTTCTGCTCGTCATTCTATTGCCTACATTACGCCAAGGGTAATGAGTAGTAGTCCATTTAGAGGCTATTTCTGATTGGTATCAGTGGGCTAATTCCCATTCTGGATTTCTACTTTAGATGCACAATAATGTAACAACGTGCCCCAGAACAGTTGGCTAACGACTACTTCTTTGCTATAATGAGCTATTTAACTGAAACATTAACAGTTTAATCTCATGATTTCATGCAACTCCCACGGTGTTGGCAGGATTTGGACTTGCACCTCACTAATATTTGGAATACACATGAATTCGGAAACTCCGCGTCTTTCTTCTCCCATCAGCTGTTAATTATCCCTTACGATTTATAGCTCCGTGAATCCACGATCCAGTAATTAAGTCTATGCCGGAGACAATACAATGTCTGAGTATTTCGGTTATAAATTCCGAATGTGCAGCAGACGAGGATCTGGTCAAGTGATATTTATAATCTATGGAAGACTCGAGCACCGGTTTTATTAAGGAACTTCATAATGCCAACTCTGCATATACTGTGCTTTATTTTTGATGGCAACACCAAGAAAAAGTTCCATCTCACTACAATCCGCGACCAACCCCCGCCTTCACTTGCCCACCAACTCCTCTTCCACGAAAAATGGCTCTCAGCAGATACTTGCTCCTAAAACCCAGTCAATGAAAAGGCGACTGATAGATAACCTGCCAAATGCAATACTTTCAAAAAGGATCAGAACTCAAGCGCAGTGATCGTACACAGCACTAGACGTTATTTGTATCTTATTGTAGTGTGTCCTGTTTGAAAATAAGAAAGGATTCGATGTAATTTAACACAATCCTATGAACACTAATCTGCTGTTGATACAACGTGCCTCCAGAGAGCAGGCAGTTGACGAGTACCTGCC
Source organism: Amblyraja radiata (assembly GCF_010909765.2). Taxonomy (NCBI): domain Eukaryota; kingdom Metazoa; phylum Chordata; class Chondrichthyes; order Rajiformes; family Rajidae; genus Amblyraja; species Amblyraja radiata. The sequence goes on along the minus strand of NC_045957.1, from coordinate 47,355,640 downwards.
ACTGAATACATGCTTATTGACAGACTGGACTGCGATCCATGGTGCGTTGATCAATGAAAAGTAATTGTAATTGAATATATTGTGAAAGTATTATGAGGGCATCTTTGGCAACACATTGTTATTTCACCCCATTCAGAATTCCGAGGAAAACATATGCAACTTCGCAGAAACAAACTTCATTTACATCACGTTTCACACTTCACTATTTGTATTGAATAGCACGAAAGCTGTCATGAATTATGCATGTCTTGACAATCGTCAGATTATTGTTATCACCGGGATATAGATTAACATTTTTATACGTTGTGACGAAGAATAGGTTTTATAACCAGTGACCACTTTTTTTTCAAGAACAGTAATACGCAATCTTTATTAACACATCGAACTTAACGTACATTTCAGCTCCAAACTTCCGACCCACCTCGCCCGAAGAAGGATCTCGACCCGAAACGTCACCTATTCCTTTTCTCCAGATATGCCGGTTGACCTGCTGAGTTACTCCAGTTTGATGTGTCTATCTTCGCTCAACACGAGGTTGCGTGCATTGGGGTGGGGTGGGGGGGCAATTCTTCCCAGATTATTATGAGACCATGGATTTCATGGTTTGAGTGCATCATTAGATTTTACCGAAACGTACAAAAAAAATGCAGTTGCTGCAATCTTGAGCAATACACAAAGCGCTAGAGTAACGCGGCGTGTCAGGCAGCATATGTGGAGGGGATGCACTGATGACATTTCGGTCCCGGGACAGCAAGGTCTTATCTTGTTTTTTAATCGTCAAGTGATCGCCTGTCAATGCTTACATTTATGACGATGGCTGCTGCCCTCAGCAGACCCAAGGTCTTACCAACCCCAGCAGCATGAGGGGGTCACGGTGGTTTCCCTGTTGGGTCCAAGGAGAGAGGTGGAAGTCGGGATGGTGCTGGAAGACCCTTTGATTTAAGTTATTAAAAAAATTATCCGGCTTGTCTTCGGACCCAATTTAAAAAAAAACAGAATCACGAGATGGTGCTGGGCAATCTGTGGGAAGCGCAGCCGACGGAACGGGCCAGAGCACTCATCAACTGGAAAATGTTTTAAACCAGGAGTACGGAGACAGGGAATAAACGAGTAGAGGGAGGGGGTGACAAAGGAAACAGGCAAATAGGAATGCTTGGGAAATGAAATCAGATAGGATGTTAGAGCACAAGCAACACGTCCTTACAGGAACCTCCGGGTGCTCCGGGTTCCCTCCCACATTCCAAAGACGTGCAGGGTTATACGACAATTGGCCTATTTAAAATTGCCCCTAGTGTGTAGGTAGTGGATGCCAAAGTGGAATAACATAGAACTAGAGTTAACGGGTGGGTGACCGATGACAGTGGTTAGTTGCGCTCCCTCAAACGTGCGCAGAGACTAGAAAAGGAGCAGGATGCGAATTAAAGTAATTTGTTGTCGAATTGGCGCATTTTTCCACTCTTGCCCCAGGTTGAACAATTTTGAAACTTTTGCCTTTTAGGAGTGCATATCCGATTTTGGTATTCATTCTTCACCAATTAACAATTTGCTTTCAGGGAATTGGCAAGTTGCCAATCACAATTTAACCAAATATAATACTATTACCAGTAGATAGACACAAAATGCTGGGGTAACTCAGCGGGACAAGCAGCATCTCTGGATAGAAAGAATGGGGGACGTTTCAGGTCGAGACCCTTCTTCAGACTGAGATACCAGTTTGTGGAGTCTGCACGTTCTCCGTTTGACCGCGTGGGTTTCCCCCCACATCCCAAATACGTGCAGGGTTGTACGTTAATTGACCTATTTAAAGTTGTTAGTATGTAAGGAGTGGAGGCCAAATTTGGATAACATAGAATTAGCGTGAACGGGTGATGATGGTCGGCACGACTTGGAAAGGCCTGTTTCCATGCTGTATCTCTAATCTAAAAAAATAAAACTGATACCAACAACCAACCACCTTCCCGATCTCCGTCCTCTAAGAATATCATTCTTCCACTTCTATCTCCGTTTCCCCCAGGATAAATGATGCTAATTTCCATTTCAAGTTTTGCCATTTGACCCTATTTGTCTCTTCGTGGATACAGCTTGGCGTGTTGAGCATTTCTAGCTTTCTCTGCTTCTATTACAGCTTTCTACCATCGGGAGTATTTTATCCTAAATTTGTAATGTAGCTGATGGTGGTAAAGGCTCCATTTCAGAAATATTATTTCTGAGTGGTATTTGAATGACTGCTATTGAGTTATTTTTGTTAATGATACTGGTTTTGTTCAGAGCCATGCTGATAGATTAAAGCATTGCCTTTATAACGAAGGGGCATAAAGGAGAGGGGCATTAGGTTCATGTACAATGGTACGTCACTCAAGGGAGGATTTTTCTACCTTTATCCGTCAGTAATGCTCATTTATTAATCATAAATATGCATCAGTATCCATGTCTTGTCCCAGATATGTGTTAGCACAAGTTCCTTCTTAGTGCATGTCTCACTTGCTGGTTCAATAGATGGGAGGCTCAAACTGCACCAGAACTAGAAGGTGCAGACTAGATGTCAATGGCAAAAAATGTCAAAAAAACACTTCAGCCACCTTCCCTCTCTTTCCCATGGCAATCATTTCCAGAGAGATCTTGCTTTCCCCATAAATAGTCAGATGTACTAAGCTTTCATGACCAATAAATGATTACAGGACTTCATTACCCTTGAAAACTAGGGCCTAATGCCTGGGGAACAATTGCCAAGCATCTTGTTGATCACATTAGATGAGATATGCTGATATTCTTCTGGTACAAAGAAGGGAGCAGAAAAAATGCACCTTTCAATTCAGACTGCATGAATAAGAGCAACATTTCATGCAATGTATTAAATGTTTCCAGAGAGTACACCATCATCTCTACCAGCCTATGCAGTCCAGTCTTGTTTTACTCAATCCAGCACATGCAGACATATCTGGCAAGGCATCATTTACTGCCCATCACAGATTGTCCCTGCATTGAGTGGTTTTCTAGGCCATTACAGTCAAGGGTCAGCCACAATGCTGTTGATTAGAACTCACATATAGACAAGCGGCATAATCCTGTGCTACCAAATTCTGTAGCCTGAGAAAATCAACTCAAAACCTTGGCGTGTGAAAGTGGTTATAGACTGAAATGCTCTATCTTATTTCATAAGTTCATAAGTTATAGGAGCAGAATTAGGCCCCGGCACATCGTCCACTCCACCATTCAATCTTGGCTGATCTATCTTTCCCTCTCAACCACATTTTCCTACCATTTCCCCATATCCCCTGACATGCTTACTAATTAAGAAACTGTAAATCTTCACCTTAAAATATCCATTGACGGCCTCCACAGCCATCTGTGACAATGAATTCCACAGATTCTCCACCCTCTGACTAAAGAAATTCCTCCTCATCTCCTTTCTGAAGGTACGTCCTTTTATTCTGAGGCTATGGCCTCCGGTCCTAGACTCGCCCTGGTGGAAACATACTCTACACATCCATTCTATCCAGGCCTTTAACTATTCAGTAAGTTTCAATGAGGTCCACCCTCATCCTTTGAAACTCCAGAAAGTACAGGTCCAGTGCTGTCAAACCCTCATCATATATTAATCCAATCATTGTTGGGATCATTCTCGTAAATCTCATCTGGATCCTCTCCAACTCCAGTACATCCTCCCTCAAATATGAGGCCCAAAACTGCATGCAATACTCCAAATGTGATCTGACCAGTGCCTTGTAAAGCCTCGGTACACAAAAATGCTGGAGAAACTCAGCGGGTGCAGCAGCATCTATGGAGTGAAGGAGATAGGCAACGTTTCGGGCCGAAACCCTTCTTCAGACATTGTAAAGCCTCAGCATTACATCCCTGTTTTTGTATTCTAGTCCTCTCAAAATAAATGATAGCATTGTGTTTGCCTTCCTTACTACCGATTCGACTTGTGAATTAACTTTTTGGGAATCCTGCGCCAGCACTCTCAAATCCGTTTGCAATTCTCTCCCAATTTAGAAAATAATCTATGCCTTTAATTCTACTACCAAAATGCATGACTCCACACTTTGCTACACTGTATTCCATCTGGACTTCTTTGCCAACTCTCCCAACCTACCCAGGTCCTTCTGCAGAGTCCCTGCTTTCTCTACACTACCTGCCCTACACCTATCTTTGTATTATCTGCAAACCTAGTTGCAAAGCCTTCAATTCCCACATCCAATTCATTCATCTACACACCGTGAATAGTGGCAGCCCCCAACACCGACCCCTCTGGAGCACTGCTAGTCACTGGCAGGCAACCAGAAAAAAACTCCTATATTACCACACTTTGCCTTCTGCCATACAGCCATCCTGCTATCCATGCTAGTACCTTTCTTCTGATACCATGGGCTTCTTGAACGGCCTCACATGCGGCACCTTATCAAAGGCCTGAAAATCCTGCTACATTCACATGGAAAGATGGCTAAATCTATCTGAAAATGATGTGTCAGTGATAGATTGACAGCATTTATAATCCCCAAAGTGATGTAAGAATATACAATTCATGACACATTTAATCCGTGATGCTTGATCATAACATATCTTGGAATATCAGTAATAGGTATTATATGTAACATATGAAAAACTTGCTTTATGACAATCATGAATCCAAAACAATAAGTAAAAGCATTTACTTCTAACGAATCATGTTTCAATGACACGCGCTACGATCACAATGAAATTGAAGTATTGGTGATGAAAGTCAATAAGGATTACCCTGATTTAAGATTGCAAGTCTCTGGTGATGATACAGTGGTCTGTTCAGTGGTGCATTATTGATCTGAAACGTTGCTTGCTTTTCCCTCTCCACAGATTCTGCCTAACGTGCTGAGTATTTTCAGCACATTGTTTCTCTCACAGAATTCCAGCAGCTGTCACTTTGTACCTTTTGGAAGTCTAATAGTACATTTGATTCGCAGATTATGAAAAGGATTTTTTTGCAGTTGCATAGAAGAAGCAAAACATAGTCATAGGAAATTAATGGTTTAGAGCAATATTTGTTGGAAAATAAATGACTGCCTGACTGTAGTATGACTCCAAGGTGCTACAGGTATTTACTACAGAATAAGTTATGGTAGTTTCCAAAGAAAATCAACTTTTAACATGGCACTATTATGCCATGCAATGTAATGGTAGCTATTCACTTTCCGAATATAATTTTATTTTAGGAATTTGCCATGTCATTTTAACTGAGGCATGGTAGAATCTCTTGATGTAATCCTGTATTTTTTTTCAAAGCACTGCTATCACACCATATCTTACTTTTTTGTGAAGGAATTTGGACAGTTTAGTTTTAAATGGATTTGATAATAGTTTGGTTATAAAGCCTTGTCTCATACAACTTGTGACCAACCCAACAAATGCCCTTTTTACTACTGTGCTTGTTTGATCAACTTTTCAAAAACATGTTTGATAATAATACTAGATAATTCTCTCAAAGACTAAAAACCTTTTTAGAGATGGAAACGCATTTTTTTTTCAGCTATAAGGAACAGTTTAGGTTATGCATATGCTCTAAGTAGTATTAATTATAAAGAACTCAAAGTTCTGGAGTAACACAGCGAGTCAGGCAGCATCTCGGGAGGACTTCATGGGGTCCTGACCTGAAACATTGCCTATCCATGTACTCCAGAGATGCTGTCTGACCTGTGGAGTTACTCCAACACTTTCTGTTTTTTTCTTTTTGTAAACCGGCACCCACAGTTCCTTGTGCCTCTATTCAGCCCAAGTATCATTACTCCCATTTGTTTATATATATCTAAATTTTAAATACTAAAGAAACAAAATTCTGATTTAGTATAATTCAGACCTAAGGCAGTGGTAATATGAATAGTCCTTTCCAAAGCAATAGAATACAACATTAAAACAGGTACATTTCAGCAAAAATTAGACTTTAGTGGCCTGGGCTTCCCTAAATTGACTGCAGCTGCTGGTAGGATGTATATGTTCCAAGAACAGTGATATCCTGCTCCACATCTTTATGCTCAAATGACAAATGTCAAAATAATCCCAAGGTTAAGTCTGAGGTTCATAATTCACGTCACACTGTTCATTTTCCTCATTTGAGTAGACCTACCGTTGCCTGAGACGGTTGCAGCCAGAACAATACTAAGATGCACTGCAAAGAAATCTTTATGTGACCATTGCACAACAATATGCCCAACTGGTTTACACAAGGTATTGTTTAATTGATATTGTTGCCTACTTTTCTATTATTTATTTCAGCTTCTTCCTTTTCCGAACCTGTTAACTCCCCGTGAAGTATTGCACCTCTCATGCATTGAATTCTTGAGCTTTACACCATCTGAAGTCTGAACATTGGGTGTTGTGATTTGCCTAGAGCCTAGAGCTCTCATTCTATTACACGAAAACTGCATTTTACTACCACCTTAGGATGGTTCAGATGAGAAATAACATTGAGATCATCCTAGTCAGCAATTTCAGTTTGAGGAAAGCAGCTGTCAGTTACAAAGTAAGATTATAACTTGATGAACAATGTAGTTTTAATTAATACAGTATCTTTAATGTAGGTTTGTATCACATATTCCAAATATATTATAGAGGGATGCAAGTGTATGTTTGAGATATGCTGCATGACAAGTAGAGTATTCTATGTAGAAGAGCAGGAAAAGAGAGATAATTTAAAATGAGGCGTTTTGTGCTTTAATTACCTCAAGGTGCTTTGTTCTATCACAAGATATGCTGAACATTTCATGAATATCAGGTAATAGTAATTTTATGACTCAAGATTTTTAGTTGGCGGACCATATATTTACATTGATCTATCTCCTGACACAGATCTTGTTCTTCCTTTCTTTATTAGCAAACTTAGTTTATATTTTGCCATTGAAATGTTTTCCTTTCCATTTGGCTGGCATGTGTCCCATAGCAGTGTTTGCCACCATTGAATGGATTGTGTCTACATTACCTTTCTCTACAAGAGAATTTAAGGGTGCCTTAGATATCTTTGGCACTTGTATATCATCTCCTCACCTGATTTGGCAAATGTATTGCTTTTATAAAGCAGAAAACAAGTAATGATACATTTTTGTTTGTTTTTTGCCTCTTGTGATATTTTCTTCTCCAGTGCATTTTCTTCTAAAATAGTGGTTGGAAGTCCTTTCATGCCTCAATCAATATCACTTAATGACAGGATGCTAAAAATTGGATGTGAGTAGCATGAGATGTTTAAATTTCCAAAGGTTGGGAAACATCGTTGCACTTTCTCGTGATAATAAGGGACAGAAGTTTAGGGGTAACATGAGGGGGAACTTCTTTACTCAGAGAGTGGTAGCGGTGTCGAATGAGCTTCCAGTGGAAGTGGTGGCGGCAGGTTCGTTGGTATCATTTAAGAATAAATTGGATAGGCATATGGATGAGAAGGGAATGGAGGGTTATGGTATGAGTGCAGGCAGGTGGGACTAAGGGAAAAAAATTGTTCGGCGCGGACTTGTAGGGCCGAGATGGCCTGTTTCCGTGCTGTAATTGTTATATGGTTATATGGTTAATAAGTATGAGATTTAATTCAGTTTATTATTGTCATGTGTACTGAAGTAGAGTTGAAATCCTATAAAACCCGATTAAAGTTTGTTCAATGTTCTCAAATGAGGTAGATGGAAGGTCAGAATCACATTATAGCTGTTGAGAGGATTGTTCAGTTACATGAGAACAGCTGGCAAGAAACTGTCCTTGAATCTGGAGCTATGTGATTTCAAACTTCGGTACCAGTTGCCTGATGGGAGAGGGGAGAGGGGAGAAGAGGGAGTAACTAGGGTGAGACTGGTCCTTGATTATGATGATGGACTTGCTGAGGCAGCGTGAATTGTTGATGGAGTCAATGGGAGGGAGGGTAGTTTGCGTGATTGTCTGGGCTGCATCCACAACTCTCTGCGATTTTGTGGTGTCTTGGATGAAGCTGTTCTCCAACCATGCTGTCATAAAATGTTTTCTACTGTGCATCTGTAGAAGTTGGGAAGGGTTGTAGGGGGCATGTCAAAGTAAGTAGAGGCATTGGTGCATTTTCTTAGCTATAGCTTTTATGTGGCTGATCCAGGACAAATTTTTGGTGATATTTATTCTTAGGAACTTGAAGCTTTCCACCATCTCTACTTTGGTGCCATCAATGTATACTGGGGTGTGTGTACTGTTTTGCTTCCTGAAGTCAATCACAATCTCCTTTGTCTTGCTGACATATGTATAAATATATTCAAACCATATACAGTATGATGTGCCACCCTGGCTACAAGATTGCTCTTATATCTAGACGAACATATCATGAATTCAATAATATTTTAGATACGTGCTTACATAAACTAACATGACACTCCACCACAGTGTTAAATTATGGCTGATTTGTCAGAAGTGATATGAAACTAGTTCCTATCTACCAGCAACATAAATGATTTTACATTTAGTCTGGGAACCTCAACAAATATTCCATCTCTGAGTTTATGAAGCTTAATAGAGGCATTTCCTGTTACCGGATGTGTTTTACTCATGTGTGCTGTATTTCTAACAATTTTTTTCAGTGCATTGTTCTCTGTCTGAAAAATTCCGATATTTGATTTCAGTGAAGTGAATTTGGAGGCACTGGCTTGATAATAGAAGATAGAGAGAAGATTACGAAATACTGACTCTGGCAATGATCTTTTACTGTGATATAGAAGTAGAGATATTGTAACTTGAAGTAAGTAGGTTAACAATTTGGCTTAATTGAATGAGTATTAACGTGAATGCAATGTTTTTAGAGTACTGGGAGGTGGAAGGTGGGAAATGTTCTCAAGTTGTAGAGTGGTGGGCTGCATTTCATGGTTGGAGATGAATAACAAGCAGTACCTGTTCACTTGTTCATATCTTCCACTTAGCAAGGGCTTCATGTGGGCTTTGGTTTTGTAAGTACATTCAAGGATGCATGGCACTATTGTTTTTGATTCTGTGTTTCTGACCAAAGATTAGTTATTTAGCTGTAGAATTAGGGCGTGAAAACAAAGAGAGATAAAAGAGTGACCAAAAATATAAACAATTTGTTTTAAAAACACTGGTTTAAAAAAAGAGACATTGGAGTGCTGGAGTAACTCAGCAGGTCAAGCAGTATCTCTGGAGAACATGAACAGGGGATGTTTTGGGTTGGGACCCTTCTTCACACACACATTTGTGTCAGTTTGTTTTTCAGTGTTTAAAACCTATCATAATAATAAAAAGATAACAGCACTGGAATCATTGCAGACATTGAGATCAGCCAGATCTTCTAGGCATGGCAATGATGACATTTTCAGCAAGATACACCTGAGCAGGTTTTTAGGAAGAAAATTCCTGATTTACCTAATTGATTGTTTGTGCACAGTTGTTGTGTGAGGTTTTCCAGGACACCAAATTATGTGTGTATACAGGTCTACTGATGGAAAGTGCACATGCATTGGGCATATTATTCCTCCAGTAATACTGGAATTCGCTGTCCAGTTTTACCTATACAGTTGTGTTTATTGCCAATCCTAGCAAAATATTATAGGTACACAAAAATGCTGGAGAAACTCAGCGGGTGCAGCAGCATCTATGGAGCGCAGGAAATAGGCAACGTTTCGGGCCATAACCCTTCTTCAAAAGCAAAATTCTAGCAAAATATTATTCCTGATATATGGTAGATTTTATGCCACAAACTAACTGATTATTGAAGAAGAGTCTGAAGAGGGGTCTGACCAGAAATGTCACCCATTCCTTCTCTCCACAGGTGCTGCCTGTTTGTGTCTAACTGATTATTGACTTTTGGTCTACATTTTGGATTGGGAGAAAATCGTTTTTCAAGATAAGGCAGATAACATAACTCATCTCTAAACTGCTGGACTTAGTCTTGTGGCCATGGGCTTCAGGACTTCTTGACTGGTCAGGGAGTTAGAATTGATCATAATATTTCTTCCACCTTAACTTCACACTGGTTTCTCTGGGAGTACTGTGTACTATCATTTGCTCTGCTCCCTGTACACCCATGACGATGTGGCCAAGTACAACACCAACTTGATCTCAATTTTGCCAATGATGCAACTGCTATCGGCTGGATCTACAACAATGATGAGATGAAGTATAGGAAAAAGATTGAGAACCTAGTGTTAGGACAATAACCAACCCCTTAATGTCTGTAAGATGAAAGAGTTGGTTGTTGACCAAATGAAACAAGGGGCTGAACTCAACCCAATCCTCATCAATGGAGCTGCTGTAGAGATGGTCAATGTTCAAGGACAAGCTTTTCCAGTAAGTAAAACTACGCATGCCTGGAACCCCCATGCATGCGTGGACTTTATTAAGTTGTTAAAGGCACATTACACATATCATAACACCCCCCCCCCTTTTTCCAAAAGAGAAAAACATACAGCTGTACAATGCATGCTCATTTGGCATATATCTGTCCAAGTGAGAAAAGAACACTTTTTCTAAAGTAAAATTTGCGCGGAGCTCGGTTGTGCCGTGGGACTGATTACCATCGCCCGGTGGGGTAACAACATATCGCCTCAGCGCAGAGGGAGAATGAGGAGGGAAGAGACAGTAACTTTAAGATTTTTGCCTCCATCACAGTGAGGAGGTGCCTGGTGAACTCACTGTGGTGGATGTTAATTTGTGTTTATTGTGTGTTTTGTTGTTTATTATTATTTGTATGGCTGCAGGCAACGACATTTCGTTCAGACCGAAAGGTCTGAATGACAAATAAAGGATCTAATCTAATCTACACATCTGTCCATTGGCTGGACATTGCTGTTTGTCCATTACATGCTCCCTGCCACAACACTTGCATGCTTTCGCTCTTGATTGTGCTTGCCTTGGCTTTTCTTAGGCTTAGCCCACTTGCTTTGATTGTGTGGGCATTGCACAGCCGTGCCTCTCTTGCCACTCTGCTGTCTGACTTTGTGGACTGCAGCAGCAGACCTGCTACTTCCAGTGAAAACTTGGAGATTTGACTCAGCAGTCTTGGCACTCTTGCAGATGTCGATACATCTATTGAGAGTGAGCTCCCTTTCCTGCAGCAAACATCTCCTCATCTGCGAGTCGCTAATGCCCAACACAATCTTGTCAAGGAGCAAGCTGTCCGTCATGCACTGGCAGAAATTATCGGCCTTCGCTAGTGTTCTCAGACTAGCAAGGATCGATTCAAAGTTCTCACTTGCTTCTTGCTGTCTCTTGTTGAAGAGGTGTCGCTCATACATCTCATTCTTCTCGCCAATGGAGTAGCTCTCGAATGTGCGAATGATATTGGCCAGTTCTTGGCTCTCCTCGTCGTTGGCGAACACAAAACGTCGTAAAGCTCCAGTCCTGACGGGGCAATTGTATGGAGAACCAATGGCGTCTGGTATGCTGGTGTTTGCCTGTCTAGCTGTGTGACCACGCTATAGTTTGCCCACATCCAACACCATGTTTGCCAAACCCACAATCACTCCACGGTTGACGGTTAATGGGGTTGGTGGTCGTATACTGCTAACAGGGAGGCGGACCAGCAGCGTGCTGTGGAGTGCTACCGGTGGCTGTCTACGTAGGCCGCTGGTCGCCCGTCTCCTCGTCCGCACTCGAGTCGGCTTGCTGCTGAGCAGCCGTCTGCCCCACCCTTTGGGTAGCCATGCCGTTTTCCGGCAGTTTTAATATTTTCCGTGTCTTAAATGCTGCTCACTCACCAATCCTACGGTGCTTGACAGTTTCACTAGTCCTCAGCTGCTAACTGTTCCAGCCGGGAGCTTCAGGTTGTGGCAGAAAAATGATTCTTTAAGGCACCACCACTGCCACCATGTTCAAGGGCAAGCTTTTCCAGTAAGTAAAACTCCTACGCATGCCTGGAACCCCTGCGCATGCGTGGACTTTATTAAGTTGTTAAAGGCACATTAGACATTTCATAACAGTCGACAGCTTCATGTTCCTGACCATCCATATCAGCAGCACTGTAAACTGGTGCCTTCACACACATGTGGTGACCAAGAAAATGCATCAGCATATTCCTCAGATGTCTGACAAGATTAGGCATGTCCATGAGGAATCTCTTGAACTTGTTACGGTGCAATATCAAAAGTATTCTGGGATACATCTCAGTTTGTTATGGGAAATGCTCTGCTCTTGACTGCCTGAACCTGAGAGAGTGGTGAAAATAGCCCAGTCCATCACAGGCTCATCACTTCCTTACAAACAGTCCGTCTTCACGGTGCATTGCTCTGAAAGGTTGTATCATAAAGGATGCCTGTTATCCTGGCCATTCCCTTTTCTTTCTTCCTTTTGGGAGAAGATACGGGAACTTGAAGGCTCAGATGCCCAGACTAAAGAACAGCTTCTTTCCCACTGCCATCTGACTGAATCAATCAACTTTTCCACACCCCATTACCAGAGGTGCTGCCACACACTCTTAGTATTAATTCCACTTCATTTGGTTATTCCACTGTTGTACTTTAATATTCTTTTTTACTACTGAGAATTTACAGTACAACCTTGTACCATTCTGCTGTTTTATACCTGTCATTTATTGTATTTAATACTGTATTTATCATTACTGAATGTATACTGTTTAGTCTGTGAGTTTCATGTGAACAAGGAATTTCATTTTGCCCTGATGTATATGATAATACAGCAATCTAATCTAATCCTTAGAAGGAAGCACTGGTTTTACCACGTTCTCCAAATTTGTTGAAGCACAGCCGTATCTTGTCGTATATATGTATAATCTGATTGGAACATATACATTGTTTAAGAAAGAACTGCAGATGCTGGAAAAATCGAAGGTAGACAAAAATGCTGGAGAAACTCAGCGGACGAGGCAGCATCTATGGAGAGAAGGAATAGGTGATGTTTCAGGTCGAGACCCTTCTTCAGACTGACAGTCTGAAGAAGGGTCTTGACCCGAAACATAGCCTATTCCTTCGGACCTTATACATTGCTACTTCATTCAAATTTTCAGTTCATAATCAATTGTTATAAATTGCATATTTCAGCATTAATGGGTAGTAGATATTGAGTTGTGCAACATTTATTTCTGCCCTGACCCTCAGAATATTGAATTGGTTCATCAATATAACTTTAACAGGGGAGGAGAGAGGTACTATTTTTGGCTTCTCGCTTTATTTAATTTTTGTAAGGCCTCTCTAACCTTACTGAATAGTTTTCTGTCATTGATATTCATTCTTATATATAGCTATTAAAAGGTAATTTAGAATGAAATTCAGCACAGCTGCCTCTATGGCACTATCATTATTGCGTTTCTAAATGTTGGCAGGCACATGTGACAAAGTTGTATGGACTGCTTTGAACTTTGCTTTATACAATTCATTTACAAAATTATAGTGCTTATTACTATTAGATATCATTACTTACAGCCAAAATTGGTTATGCTTTGTTTCCATAATTTTCAGAACTGTGATGCAGAGACATCTGGGTATACTAATTTTTGATTCATGGAAGACTAGTCTGCAGGTACAGCAAGTAATTTGGGGATTGGACAGAATCTTATTGTTTATTGCTTGGGACGTTGATATAAAATGAGGCAGGTTGTGCTCCAGTTTTAAAGGTCATTAGTGAGAGCGAATCGGTGGTGTTGTAGATAGTGAGGTCACAGATCAACAGGTCAAATGTTACAGTTCAACAGGAGATGTAATTTCTGTTTCTCCACCCTGTATTGGACTACCTGGACAATAAGAACACATATGTTAGACGGTTATTTACTGACTATGGCTTGGCATTCATTACAATCATTCCCTCCTAACATAATCAAACTCAGGGAACTGAGTCTCTGTTTGTCCCCATGTAACTGGATCCTCGACTTCCTCATCAGTGCAAATTGGCAACAACACTTTCTCAATAACCACAAACACAGAAGCATACACGGCTGTGTGCCCAATCCCCTGATCTTATCTCTTTATATCCATGTCCCTGTAGCCAGACACATATGCAACGCCATCTTTATATTCGCGACGATACCACCGTTGTTTAATGAATAACGGGTAAAGAGGGACAGGAGTACAGGATGAAGATTAAACATCGGATTGACTGGTGCTAGACCAACAATCTTGCTCTCAAGTTTTGTAAGACCAAGAAACTGATTATTGATTTCAGCTGGGGAAAGCTACGGCTCCACAAACCTGTTGTTATCGTTGGGACGGTGGTGGAGAGAATGAATAACTAAAAGTTCCTGGGCTTGCAATCACTGAACGTCTGTTCTGGGCCGAGAACATCGATGCATTCACTAAGGAAGCTCATCGAAGATTGAAGGGCCTATCCCACTTTCACAACCTAATTCACGACCTCTGCCGAGTTTGCCCTTGACTCATACTCGCACCCATGGTCATCACGAGGTCGTAGGTAGGTCGTAGGTAGGTCGTGATGCTAGTCGTAGGTACTCGTGGCATCAAATGGGTCAGGGCATTTTTTCAACATGATGAAAAATGTCCACGAGTAAAAAAGGTTGTGAATTAGGTCGTGAAAGTGGGACAGGCCCTTTAGGAGATTCGGTATATTGACAAATACTCTATTGAAGATTGTAGGAAGAAGTGTGGTAGGGCTCTATCGAACCTCAGCAGGTGTACGCTAGAGAATATACTGGCTGTTTACATCATGGTGTGGTGCAGCAACTGAAATTCCCACAAATGAAAGGTACTATAGGGGGTGTAGACATTGACCGGTCCATCACAGGTACTGACTTCCCTACCATTGAAATGATTTGTAGGAGACAACAGTATTATCAGTGACCCTCAACATGCCAGCAACACTCTCACTGTGCTACTCCCACGGTACAGGTGCCTGAAAACCATGACTAGCAGACTTAAGAACAACTTGTCTGAAGAAGGGTCTTGAAACGAAATGTCACCCGTTCCTTCTCTCCAGAAATGCTGCCTGTCCCGTTAAGTTACTCCAGCTTTTTGTGTCTATCTTTGGTTTAAACCAGCATCTGCAGTTCTTTCTCACACATTTTTTTCCAGCAACCATTATCTTGAACATCATAGCACTAACTTCAGCAACTATGATCTAAGGACTGTGTCTTTGGTTTCACTATTGACTTCAGTTTTACACCATTATGATTACCTGTTGTTATTTTAAAATGTATTATATTATTATTATTATTATTATTATTATTATTATTATTATTATTATTATTATTATTATTATTATTATTATTATTATTATTATTATTATTATTATTATTATTATTATATATTAATATGTGTTTTTGTGATTATGGGCCTATTAAGCCACAATTGTTATTGTTCTATTGTCGATATGATGGATAACCATTTTTGACTTGATCAATTGGAAATTCAAACAGAGAAAAGACAGATGGGGTTTAATCTGGAGTTGTTTGAGGTGCTGCATTTTTGGAGGTTAAATGTAAGAGGAAAATATACATTAAATAGTAGGTCCTTAGGAGTTATTGATGTACTGAGGAATCAAAGGGGGCAAGTATATAGCTAACAGAAAGTAGCAACACATGTTGATAGAAAGGTAAAGACGATATATGCATGCATTCATTAGCTGGGGCATTGAGTATAAAAATAGGGAAGTCATGTTATAGCTGTATAAAACTTTGGTCAGACATTTGGAGATTTGTTGCAGTTCTGGTAGCCACGCCATAGGAAATATTTGGAGAGGATGCAGAATAGGTTCAAGAAGGGTTTCGGCCCGAAACGTCGCCTATTTCCTTTGCTCCATAGATGCTGCTGCACCCGCTGAGTTCCTCCAGCAATTTTGTGTACCTTCATTAGGATATTGCCTGGATTGGAGAGCATTAGTTATGAGGAGAGGTGGAACACATTTATATTGTTTCCTCTGGAGCATTGAAGGCTGAGGGGTGAAATGACAGAAGTATATAAACCTATGAAAGTTTTAAATAAGATATAGTAAAAATAATTTCCTCAGGATAGAAATGTCAAATGCAGAAAGCAAAGGTGAGAGGGGGAAAGTTTAAAGGAGATTTGTAAGGCAAGTTTTTTTACGCAGAGAATGGTAGGTGTTTGGAACACTGGCAGGGAGTTGGTAGATACAGATATGACAATTATGTTTAAGAGGCATTTATACAGACACATGAACAAGGGGAATGGGATCAGCTAGACTGGCATCTTGGTAGGTGAATCATGGTGGACTGAATGACCTGTTCATATGCTTACCGTTCTATGTTCTATGATCTATGTACATTATAGGTCTCCTTATTTAAGGGGAAAATGCATTGAGAGCAATACAATGAAGGTTTAATAGATAAATATCTGGATGGGCAGGTTGTCTTATGAGGGCATAGGTTGGATGAAAAATTGGGCAGACCAGTGCCAGATTAAATGTGATCCCAACTATGAGGTGATGCATCTGGGAAGTCAAATAGGGAAGCAACATACAGGTAAATGATAGGGTACTAAGGAATGTTGATGAACAGAAGGATCTTGGAGTTCAAATCCACATTCCCCTGAAAATGGCAACATAGGGTAATAAAGAAGGCATATTGCATACATGGCTTCATAGATTGGCATATAATGCAAAACTTGGGATGCTATGTTGCAACTTTGCAAAACACTGCTTAGATTACAGTTGGAGTATTATGTACAATTCCGGTTACCACTGTAGGAAGGATACAGTTACACTGGAGAGAGTGCAAAGGAGATTCACTAGGATGTGACCTGGTTTGGAGGACTAATAATGGGGAAAGATTGCACAGGCTGGATTTGTTTTCTGTGGAGTGAAAGAAGTTGAGAGGTCACCTGATGCAGGTAAATCAAATTATAGCGGGCATAGATGAGATAGATCAAATATTTTCTTCATGATCCAAAAACAAGGGGGAATAGGTTTAAACTGAAGGAAGGTATTTTATAGGATATTTTTTACAGGAAAAATATGATATGTTTTATATATGATATGTTTTATAGGAAAATATTTTACAGAAAATTGTTGATATCTGGAACTAGCTGCCAGAGCAAGTGGTGGAATCAGGTAAAATCACTATGTTTAAAATACATTAAGACAGGCAATTAAATAGGCAAAAAATAGAAAAATATGGATATGATGCGGGCAAATGCAATTAGTGTCGATGAGTACAAAGGTTAGCATGGACACTGGGGACTGGCGGTCCCACTTCTGTGCTGTAAAACTCTTGACTGCCAAAGGTTGGTCATGCTAGGCTTACATCTGCCAGAGCTTGAAGGATTTTGACTGAATGGTGTGGAGATGATGTTTTCTCATGGGAAATAAAGAACTTGGGTCATTGTTTAGCAAAAAGGGATTGATCAGTTAATGCAGAGTTGAAGGGAATTTTTCTCAGAAGGTTATGAGTGTTTGGAATTTCCATTCCCAATGGGCATAGAAGCAGAGCCTGATATTTTTTACGGCAGAGATACACTGTAGATAGATTCTTGATAAGCAAGAGGATGACAGGTTACTGGAATAGGCAGGGATGTGGAGATTAGCCATGATCTTATTGAAGGGAAATCTAGGACTTTGAGCCTAGTTTAAATACTCACATTACACATTATTATTGGTTGCTTGTCTTTTCTAATTTATTTCTCCAAATTTATCTCTGACGTTAAATACATTTGAGTTTGACGATTTGTTTTGAAGTTGGAGCTTGTTAAACTTAAATGAGATTAGTGGCAACAGGAGGGATATATTTTACTCAATGTTATGTCGTTTAATTGCATTGCTTCATTCATATATTGGTGATGTGAGTCTATTACTGTCACAGTAAATGAAGATTAGTTTTGTGGTTCAAAACATGAGAAGTGTAGGAAGTTAGAAATTTATTCCCAATCCATGTGAATGATAATGCCTGTTGAAAATGCAGTCTCTCACCTGTGATGTTATGTCATCTCTAATGTATTGTGTACAATATCCAGAATGTAAATGCCGTTCAGAGAATGTTTACAACACTGCTACCTGGAACAGGTGGGTTTCATGTGGAAATATTGGCAGGCTAGGCTGTGAGAGAGGAACTGAGGCAAAAAATCCTGAAGGGATGGATGAGAAGAAGATGCTTCCTCTTGTGAGAGAATGATGAAATGAGAATCACAATTTTTTTTAAAGGCAGAGATAAGGCAAATATGTTTGTCTTGGAGGGCTGTGAGATCTGGAACTCTATTCCTCAAAGGTCTATGGAAGCAGTCTTTGAACATTTTTGAGGCAGAAGTAGATGGATTTGTGCTAAGCAAGGGGATGGATACACCCCAGGGGCAACATGGAACGCGGAGTTGAGGGTGCAGGTCAATCGTGATCTTATTACATGGCTCAGAAGACTGAGGCTAATTCTGAATGTACTGAGTCATAGTGTAGTGTGCAGTATTGGAATACTAGTGACATCCACCCATGGAGGTTTGTTTACCACTTGACCATGGCACATTAATGTATGATTAGATCATTTTTTGAGGAGGTATAAAGTGATCTTCTAATAATGATCCATTCACTGTCAGAATTCAACATGAGAATCTTTAATACTTCCAACAACTATAATTTAAAAAAAATCAAACTATATTGTCTGAATTCTGTATCCTCAAGACCATGAAAATGGATGGGTTAAAGCCAAGAGAAATTCCACATGTTAAAAATCTAGGAAAAAGAAACAACATTGACCCACATCCAGTTTTAATGGAGGTGAAATTAATTTTATTTTCAGAGACTGACTGAAATCTCTCAAGGAGGCTACATCTTTACATTTCACAGCGTTCTGAGACAGGAATACTTCAAGAAACTGGCAGTTGAAAGCAGGTGTGAAAGTCTCAATATATCTGGACAATTTGTTTACAGTTCAGTTTGTGAGCAAAGGGGCCATTAATTTTTCATGTAGGCCTAACAAAAATATCTGTTTACAGGGCTACAACTCACCTTCCCAACCTCCCTCATGTAGAGAGGGTCTGGCAGCTTAGTGAGGCGAAAGTCTCCCTTCGATAAGGAGTCTAGAATGAGGGGGCCACAGTCTCAAGATTAGTGGAAAACCATTTAGGAACTGAAACAAAAAGAAATGGGGCTTTGGCACTGATAGTACATCCAATGCATGTTTAACGTCTGCATTGAGTGGGATGTAAAATGCAGGCAGGATAGCCAAAGTGAATTCCCTCACAGGGAGTAGGGACGGATATTGATTTATTTAAAACTAGGATCAGTAGACTTCTAGATAATGGAGGAACCAAGCGGTGTAAGGCAAGGGCAGGGAAGAGGCAGAAGGTCATTCACAATCAGACTGGCTCAAGAGGCCAATCACCTATTCCTCTTATATTTTGTTTTAAGTCCCTTCATAATGGATTCTTCTGATAATTGGTCCACTGATAACTAGCAGAACTCAGTGAATCAGGCAGCATCTATGGAGTGAATGGACGTGATGTTTCAGGCCTGGACTCTTCCTTAGATGGTATTTTGGATTGGAAGCCACTTTCATACAATCTAAAGAAAGTTTCTGACCTGAAATGTTGCGTGTCCATTCTCTCCACAGATGCTGTCTGACCTGCTGAGTTCCTCCAGCACTTTGTTTTGCGTAAGCTGATTTTTTGTTTAATTGGGGGCATCAAATGGCATAGATCACAACTCCAATATATTGTGTGTGTTTTGCATTGATTCCTTCATAAAGATGCAAATTTTAGCTTCCGGACCAAATTAATTATTATCTAGGCAATGTATTGATTTGAGTATTAATATGCCAAAGTGCAGATTTGTTTTTTGTACATTGTTCCAGAGTTAGAATATTAAATTGACTCTTTTTAAATCAAACTGATGTCCTGTACCTACTTGTCAGGGAACATACAGGGGTTTTAAATGCTTACTTTATAATCTGGTTATTATAATGTTAAGTCACCGGTTATTCTTCTCCTGCCATCACGTTGAAATTTCATATTTAAGACTTTCCATCCTTTACTGGATGTTAAGTTGTACAGAATCAACCTATCTTCTTTTCATAAGGTTTTCATTTTGTTATGCATACCATACATTATTTTCTTTATTACCCTTTAACTAATTATTGTCCTGTTTGCTGCATTGTCAAGCACATACAGATATGGGCACCTTTCTTCAGTCATAAACTAGTACTCATGTATTAACATTTGCAGGAAAAAAGCTCTGACTGTTCATAGATTCGTAAGTTTTAGGAGCAGAATTAAGCCATTTATTGCAGGCAGCAGATCAGCCTTCCTGAGAGTGAATCCATGGAAAGCAACTTACCAGGATAGAGTCTCTGGTCATGTCCTTAGTGCCTGTACAGGAGTATACATGAGCATCTTTAACCCTTCTCTATTCCAGTCTGAAATTCCCACTTGTTTTAAGAAGACCATTATCATCTCAGTGAGTCCCATACAAAAACAAGGTAGCATGTCTCATTGACTACCATCTGGTGGCTCTTACATCCACCAAGTTCTTTGCGAGGCAGGTAATAGTGCATATTAGTTCCAGCCTCCCAGACAGTCAGGATTTACTGCAGTTTTGTAACTGGTCCATGGCAGACTCCATCTTCCAGGCCTGACATGCATCCCCAGAACATCAGGATAACAAGGACATTTCCTCCAGTCCTATTGATTGGTAAATATCTAGAAAGATCACTGGACTTTAGTGATACTTCCCGCACAATATAATATTGTAGATAGCATCTGCAATATTATATTGCAGCATCTGCACTTCCTTCTTAAACATAATATTGTAGATGACTGCAGCCTTGACCTATACCTTAGATTATGTAATTGAAAACTATGAATAACATTGAAATTGCATGCTCCTTGCTTGATAAATTATTCTGGCAAGTTTTGTATAATAATAATAATAAATTTTATTTAATGGGCGCCTTTCAGACATCTCAAGGACACCTTACCTAGATTAATAGGAATAAAAACATTTAGTCAGAATAAAATAAGTAATAAAGACATCACAGAGACACAAATTAAAAATAGAATTCAATCCAAAAACAGAAAATCAAAAACACAGTGTGAAGAGAGAGCAGCGGCAGCCAAAGCGCGCCAGCGTCCACTCTCTCTTCACGGCAGCCATCTTGGACATAGACTTACAGGATTACAATAGACAAAAAAATCATCCCCCCACAGTGGATACCACTGTGGGGGAAGGCACAATGTCCAGTCCCCACCCCATGTTCACCCCAAAGTCAGGCCTATTGAGGCCACCGCAATTGCCTCTACGGAGGCCCGATGTTCCTGGCCGTTCTCACCGGGTGGTCTTGCCCCGGCGTCGGGAGAGTCCTCTCGGCGGCTGGGCCACCTGGAACGGCCGCTTCCTGGTTGGAGACATCGGCTGCCGAAGCCGACAAGGCCGCGCCGGTTTGGAGCTCCCAGGCTCCCGATGTTAAAGTCGGCGCCGCCTCTCCGCACTGCCGCCTCTCCGCACTGCCGCCTCTCCGCACTGCCGCCTCTCCGCTCCGCAGACCCGCAGCCCGGAGATGTTGCTCTCGGCGGTCCAGCTCACCAGAGCTCCAGCGCGTCGCTCCAGCGCGGCGACCCAGGCAAGGCATCGCCCGCTCCACTCCGCTCCATGATAGCGCTCCAGCGCTGTGCCGCCACGAGGCCGAGGTGCTGGGTGGTCCCCGCCAGGAAACGGCGCTCCAAGCCCACTGGTAGGCCACGAGGACGGGTCGACGGGCAGCCCGGAGAAAAAGCTGCCACACTGACCAGGTAGGGACCTAGAAATAAAGTTTACACCTACCCCCCACATTAAAAAGTCCATATCCCCTACAAACAAAAAACAGGACTCACTAAAAACTATTAAAAAAATGAATTAAAACGGACGGCTGCTGGCTAGCAGCCGTTCACCAAGATGGCTCCTCCTCTAATCATGTTTATGTTAGTTTGTATATTGTATACTATGTTAGTGTTGATCCTAATGCCCCTGTCCCACTTAGGAAACCTGAACGGAAACCACTGGAGACTTTGCGCCCCACCCAAGGTCTCCGTGCGGTTCCCGGAGGTTGCAGGTGGTTGCCGGAGGTTGCAGGTAGTGGAAGCAGGTAGGGAGGCTGACAAAAACCTCTGGAAACCGCACGGAAACCTTGGGTGGGGTGCAAAGTCTCCAGAGGTTTCCGTTCAGGTTTCCTAAATGGGACAGGGGCATTACTATTTTAAGATATCATCGGGACTTCATGACTTCATTGATGGGGTGATTTGTTCATTCATGCTGTAACTATACTTGGATGTTTACTTATGGAGAAACCAGGGTAAATAAATATCACCTTCTCCATGCTATGTCCCTGGTATTAAAATGCTTCCCTGGTACTGTTGGTCAAGGAATTCTAGGCGGCATGGTAAATTGCCCCTCGTGTACAGGATAATGTTAGTGCACAGGGATCGCTGGTCAGCATGGACTCAGTGGGCCGGAAGGGCCTGTTTTCACATGATATCTCTAAACTAAACTAAATTACAACCACTGATGATGAAGAAATTGTGATATATTTCCAAGTCAAGATCAGTGTGCTTGCAGCAAATTCCAGAGAGCTGGTGTTCCATGGATTTGGTGTTCTTTTATGTGCAGGTATTTGAGGTGCTGTTGAAGCCTAGGGAGGTGCTGGGGTGCACCCTGCATGTGATACAAGCTGCTGCTATGCTACTGTTTTTACTAGATTTAACCAGGTGGCATGGTTGCTAATAATGCCACTTGCTTTGTGCTGTAACTATACAGCCTCCCAGATGGCGAACGGAAATCAGAAACAACTGCAGTTGCTGGAAATCTGTAAACAGAATATACTGGAAATATTCTGCAGGTCAGCCAGTATCTGTTGACAGAGAAAATTTGTTTTCGACCCAACTAGCGATCTCCTTACACTAACATTATCCAACATACACCAGCAACAATTTACAATTATACCAAGCCAATTAGCCTGCAAACCTGCGGGAGGAAATCGGAGCTCCCAGGGAAAACACTTTCGGGTGACGGGGAGAACGTACAAACTCCATACAGACAGCACTTGTAGAATGGATGGAACCCTGGTCTCTGGCACTGTGAGGCAGCAACTCAGCAGCTGCACCACCGTGCTGCGCAGAATGAATGAACATTTTGAGATTAAGACCCTTCATCATAGGTGGAAAAGGGATTTTTAAGTTGGAAAGAGGGAGGAGGCGGAATGGACAGGACAAAGAGAATTATTTCCTTTGGATAAGGAGGTATTCCTTCCTAAAGGGAAAGAATGATTCTCAGATTGCCCAGGCAATTCCCATATTAATGGGACAAATAAGAGTGAGAGAAAAGAATGGCACATGTTAAAGGTGTGAAATGCAGGTCAGAAATATTGTGGAATCTGAAGCCAAAAGGAAACTGTTGGAAATAATTAGCACTTCAGACAGTGCCTGTTGAGAGAGAAAAGCTGAAGTAACATTATAACTGGGTAACCTGAATGGAACAGGTTAGTTCTGATACCATGGCACATTGGCACAGCATTGGAGTTGCTGCCATACAGCACCAGAGACCTTGGTTTTGATCCTAACTATGGGTGCTGTCTGTACGGAGTTTGCCTGTTCTCCCCATGACCTACATGGGTTTTCAAAGGGTGCACTGGTTTCCTCCTACACTCCAAAGCTGAACAGGTTTGTAGGTTAATCGGCTTGGTAAATTTGTAAAATTGTTCCTCACCTGCGGGGATCACTGGTCAGCACGGGCTTGGTGGGCCAAAGGGCCTGCTTCTGTGCTCTATCTCTAAACTCAACTAAACAGGAAAATCAAGTTTTCTGAAATTGTCGGTTTTGATAGAGTCCTCATGGCCGCCCAAAGGGGGGGGCACGATGGGTGCAGTCGCACCCCCATTTTATTCCAGAGTAAAAAAAAATCCTAAGGGAAATAAATTGGAGTGCAATCAATGTTTCTACTTTGAAGCAAATTACCCGTAGGAGGCCATAGGAGTCCGTGGATATATCGTAGCGGCTCGTTATGCCAGCCGTAGGTACTCGGGGCATCAGGTAAGTCGGGACGTTGTTTCAGCAAGATGAAAAATGTCCATGAGTAAAAAAAATAGCCCCAAGTACCTACGGCTGGCATAACGAGTCGCTACGATATATCCACGGACTCCTACGGCCTCCTACGGACTCGTTATGAACATTCTGCGAGTTTGAAAACTCGGGAGAATTTGTGAATAACTTGGGAAAGTGGGACAAGCCTTTAACACAGACTAACAGTAACAGGTAATCAAATCAACACATGAACTATTTTCTAAAAAAAGGCTTTCTTTACTGCAAAAACTTACAGTATTTTATTTGCAGTTTTTGCATGCTCCTTTATAAAATTTTACATAACATTTTACAACAATACAACTTGATTATTAAAATAAGGACAACAGCAATTCTTGATTTAAAAAAAAATCTATACAACAATGACCCCAATCATTCCATTCCACCCACTCATTACTCTTGACTCTTGACTCAACCAAAATTAATTCTGAAATATTGGTCATAAATTTGGTGCAAACCTGCTCCAAAATAAGGCTCAGAATGCACCAGAGGGCATCTAAAACCCCAGAGCTTCCAGGTCCCTTAAGTGGAAGTTGAAATGCTATTTCTCAAGCTTATGTTGGGCTCTGTTGGAAAAGTGCAGGAAGCCACACATACACAGTGTCATGAAACCAGGTCATATTGAGCTTAAGGGTTGTTGAAATCGTGATCAATCCATGCGAGTAGACTAATCTATTGCACTTCTGATAAAGGGTTATCGAGAGTGAATAGATTTGAGAAGTCAGGGAATTATTGTCAAAGAGCAGCCAGCAAGTTTTGAACTTGCAGGAAATTCAAGGTTGCGGCAGTTACATGGAAAGGTGCTGGTGGTATTTCCCAAATAGTTATGGCTGAATGAATCTTTTTACAAGTTTTGTGTTCGAAACTGAAACTGTACTTCCTCAAGAGATATTGGAAGAGTGCAGGTAAATATGAAGAGAACTGTTTCTTTCCCGACATGTCCTTGAGTGAGCCATCAGATTTTTCAAAGTAAAGATCATCCCAAGAATTTATTTCCAAGAACATCAATAGCTCATCATCCAACATCAGTGTGTGCAAGATTCAGTCTTTAGAGAGCCTGCTGATCTTCCTGACGTACATCCATTTCCAGGTCGCTTGTTACAATTCTAATGCCGTCTCACACAATCTTCTTAATCCCATCACACTGTCACACCGTGATGCTGATGTTATTATTACTGGAGCAATTGCATGGAATTACTTAGAGTGTGAACGGCAGAGAAAGGTGATTCAGGTCAATGCTGAATATTTATTGCAGCCCTCTCCATCTCACTCTAACAAAATATACTTTGATTCCTTCAACCCTCATTTTTCACTTTAATTACATCTTTGCCATTGCCTCAACTACTCATTGTAGAATTGCATAGTTTAATCAATTACTGGATGAAATTCTCCTGATTTCATATGCGAATATGAGCGTAGTTACGGCCCTAGATTTGTTCTTTGCGAAAGTGTAAACATTTTCTCTGCATCCATATCGTCAAACCCTTCCAGTATTTAAAAAAACACTTATCTTGTTTTTATTTTTTTAAGTATCAGGTCACTGTTCAGCTTTTTATTTCAGTAAATAAAACATTGACATCAATTTTTCCTGATTGTTTCAGTCTTTTACTTCTGGTATCTCCCTTGCAACGTCTTCTGCCGCATTTTCAAGGCTCTGTGATCTCTGAACACTGGTCAACTGAGTATCAACCACATGAGATGTGGCATCGCATGAGGTTGTGTATCTGTCTTTTGTAGAAACAAAGAACTGCAGATGCTGGTTGACACCCAAAAGGACACATGTGCTGGAGTATCTCAGCGGGCTAGGCTGCATCTCTGGAGAACATGGACAGGCGACTTTTCGGGTCTGGATCCTTCCACAGGCTGATTATGGGGGGTGGGGGGGGGAGGAAGAAAAGGGGAGAGGCAGCACAAAGTATGGTAGGAATTAGGTGAACATTCGAGGGAGGGTCGGATAGGCAGATGATTGGAATAAACACCAGAGACAAAAAACAGAAGGTGTGAGACAGGTTTGAAGAGTTGCAGAATGTGAAACAGGGAGAGGAAAGTATCAGGTGGGGGATGGGGTGCGAAATAATGAGTCCACATGGGGCACAAGGAGGAGGGAGAAGGGGGGGGTTTGGTGAGAGAAGGGGGCGGGGTAGTATAAATTTGGAGAATTTATACCGTTAGGTTGTAAGCTACCCAAGCGGAATATGAAGTGTTGTTTTGTGTTGTTTTGTGTTGTTCTCTGTAAGCGGAACCTCCTTAACAGCCTCCCACCAGTCTGTCAGCAGCCCTTGTTCTGAGTCCAAAACAGACCTCAGAGCAACCTGGATGTTTCAAAGCAACTGCTTGCCAAGCACTCCATGAGGATCACGTGGAGCTTGGACTGCTGGCAGCCTACGATATCACAGCTGAAGATACCATCTCAGTTAGTAGTAATATCAGTTCCAGATTGTCATATTTATTTGTTTGGTGCATTCTGTAAACCAGCTGAACCATCAGTAACTGTGAAATGCAGGGAGCAAGGTCAGTTGTTAGGATGGCACAGTGGCGCAGCGGTAGAGTTGCTGCCTAAAGGGCCTGTTCCACGAGCATGCGACTCCATGTGGCAAGCGCGACCTAACGTGGTCGCTTGAGCCGTACGGCCTCGCAGGGCCGGTCCCACTTCGATCGCCGGAGCCGTTTGGAGTTGTGTGGAGCTGGTTCCGACATCGCGTGGGGCTCCGAAAAACTGACCGTGTTCAAAAATTCCGCACGGCAATGGCCTGCCGGCCCGCAGCCGCCTCGACGGGCATATGCAGCGTCTCAACGCCGTACATCACGCGCGAACTTCCCGCGGACTTCGCTCGAACTTCACGTCACTCACTCGACCTCCGCGCGGCCCCTGCTTCTGGTTTGGCCGCGCTCGCCACATTCAGTCGCATGCTGGCAGGACCGGCCCTGTACGGGGATCACTCGAAACCGCGCGGCCCCCGCTTCCGGTTTGGTCGCGCTTGCCACATGCAGGTCGCATGCTCGTGGGACAGGCCCTTTACAGCGCCAGAGATGGCGGATTCGATCCTGACCACAGGTGCTGTCTATACGGAATTTGCACGTTCTCCCCGTGACCGTGTGGGTTTTCCCAGAGTTCTACTCCAAAGATGTACGGGTTTGTAGGGTACTTGGCTTTAACAAAAATTGTTCCTCGTGTGTAGGATAGTGCTAGTGTATTGTAATCACTGGTTGGCACGGACTTGGTGGGCCAAAGGACCTGTTTCCGCGCTGTTTCTCGAAACTAAACTAAAAGAACTAAACACTTCCCACAATTCATCCTTCTCCTTTAAAAAATGTGGTGCAGCCAGCTACAACCCTTTTGTAACCTAGGTACTAGGAGATATACTTGGTTCTAAAGGGCCTGTCCCACTTGGGTGTCATTTGCGCGTCATTTACGCAACATCATTTATGCGTCATGACGCATGACGTGCGCATGGCATGCATTTTACGTGCATGGCGCGTGGTGAGGCGCGGTGGCATAGGCAGTGATGCACGGTAGCGCACGCCGCCCCAGGATTTGGGGATTCTCAAAATCCTCGCGTGCCACCTGCGTAACGTGCAAATGACGCCAAAGTGGGACAAGCCCTTAAGTTTACATAACTCCTTCAACCCTTTTGCCAATCCAGTGTCAAACTCTCCTCTGATAAACGTTTCTGCACCGCACCAACAGGATGTGACACCATGACAATGGATTACATAGAACAGTACAGCACAGGAACAGGCCCTTCAGCGCATAATATCTGTGCCAAACATGATGCCAAGCCTAACACTTACCTGCCTGCATATAACCTATACCCCTCCATTCCGTGCTGATCCATGTGCCTATCCAAAAGTCTGTTAAAAGCCATTATTATATCTATTGGATTGCAAGAACATTTATTATATTCATTTGCTTGCGTTTTATCTAACTTCCATTTCTTCCCTCACTTACTGATTAAAGTGCATACTAGACTGCTGCGCAGCATGTTTACTTGGTCATTATCTCAATATTTCCCAGCATTGATAAAGCAATGAAAACAGATCATTGCTCATCAAGCACATAGTATGATATGGTGGCCAATCTCTAGTCTCTGCACACAATGCTGTTCTGATGATCAATAATAGCATTCGTGTTATCTTCCTGCAGTAGGACAAGTCTTTTTGCTGTATTTATAACTACTGTCATGTATTTATTTATTTGCTATCAAATGGTGACTTTAAAGTGCAAAGCAATCTATGTTGATACATAATTGTTGTACTGTCTGAAACACGTGATGTTTAATGATATTAAAATATTCCTTGCATGTGATAATACCAAACCCCTGCATTGTGTTCATTTATATCCTTTTAATCACTGCCTCGTTCCTTCCTCAGCAGAAATTTCCTAAAGCCATTATATTTTATTTCATTTCAAGGTATTTCTCCATATTACAGATAGTAAGGCAAGTAACGGAATAAAGCTTTGAAACAAACATCCTTCAGGAATGACTAACAAATCCCACTTCACAGTAGTAACAGACAGCACATGTCAAAAATCTATCTCGCATGGTACACATTGTTGTCAATGGATTCTTCATAGCAAATATAAAATACATCAGCCAAAGAAGACATTTTCATATCCAGAGCGTTAAAGAAACAAGTTTGGACTTTAGTTGACACATTTAATCAAGAAGAGTGTATAGAGGATATGACATGGATGTGTTTTTTAATATATTTGTCATGATAAAGTTTCTTTCTTTGTCTGAAGAAGGGTCTTGACTTGAAACGTCACCTATTCCTTTTCTTCTGAGATACTGCCTGACCCGCTGAGTTACTGCAGCATTTCTTTGGTGTAAACCAGCATCTGCAGTTCCTTCCTACACATTCTTTTTTTTCATATTGGTTTAGTCTGGTTGTTTGTCTTGGCATCGTGAAATATCTTGCTCGCTTCCTTCTTTGTGGGTATAGTGTAATGGGATGTGCATCAACTCTGTCTTATCTGTTTCTAGGTCGGTGTCACTATGGTGATGATTCTTTCTTATGATGCCTTGGTGTCCACCAGCTACATCAATAGTGCCATTTACACCATTATAGGTGATGGATTGGCCATTTTCTGTGTAAAATGATGTTTAACTTCATTTTCATGTGTCAGGAAAACAAGAGGTTTTATTCGGGCTATTTACAAATGGAGATGTGTGATGGCTTTATCTTATGTTTTGACACAGCAGAAAATAATTCTGGGTTTAAACCCAATTGGTAGAGCAACCAGCCAATAAGAATCTGCAGTGAAAGAGCTGGTATTTATTAGTTTAACATTTAAAAAACTCACATAATCTACAAAGATTTATCATTTGCTTCCGAATGCATGGTTTACAGCTGTTGTATAATCTGCTTACTGGTAATATCTTGTTCTGTGTGTAGTGTCTTTTATTGCACTTCATCGAGAAGGTTTTGGCAGCACTATCCATTTTAGACCTTTTCCAATATCTTCTTTGACTGATCTTGACCGGGAGTCACAAAGGTCATTTTTTTTCAGGTGTAAACAACGCTACTAGCTGAGAATGGCTGAAATTAGCTTCAGGTCCAGATGAAAGTGTAGACCTAATATTCCTTAACACAAATGCAATCTGAAGGTACTAGAAAGCTACACAAAAGTTGGGGATTGTTTAAAAGTAAAATATATAAGAAACATAACAATGCTCATATACACAGAGGAACATCTCCAATGCTGTCTCAACAAACTAGTGACAATAACCACAGTTATCTCTTGCACATTCTGCAGAGTTTCAAAATATATAATTTAATTCAGTGGCTAAAATTACTATTTCTGTGTTCCTGAGGCAAGCAGAGCTGGGAGGACATGGCCTGTGATGAATTAGTTGGGTAGCATTGGAGACATTGCAAATGAATTCTGCTGGGTAGGCAGGAGAAAAAAATATCAGACAAGATGCTACACTGCTGATTACTGATCACTCTTGTAATGTTTCCCCTATTTATGAAACCTGCGCACATACTACAACCTTATTCTCCAATAGAATAATCTCATGATTAATACTTTATTGATTCACTTGTGAGTTACCATTGCATTCGGACCACTATCCTGAATAAGTTTGATTCTGAAGAAGAAAGGAGAAAATATCAATCAATTATATGAAAATGTGAACAATGAAAGATGCTAGAAATTGTATTTGAATAAAATAGCTTAGTTTTGTTTAGAGATACAGCGCGGAAACAGGTCCTTCAGCCCACTGAGTCTACACCAACCAGCTCCCGGTACACTTACACTACCCTACACATTAGGGACATCTTATAATTTTTATCGAAGGCATATTAATCTACAAACCTGTACATCTTTGGAATGTTGGAGGAAACCGGAGCACCCGGGGAAAACCCACATGCTCACGGGAAGAATGTACAAACTTTGTACAGAGAGCACCCATAGTCAGGATCGAACCCGGGTCTCTGGCATGGTTCGGCAGCTCAGTTAATTATAAATGAATGACAAAATATAATTGCACCTTCCTTGTTTAATGGGCTCCTGCACTGCTGTTGTTTCAATATGCTCATGCTGCTCAATTTCTCTTGCTTAGCTTCCCTGAAATCACTGGAGTTCAGATCAATGTGTTTTTATTACATTCTAAGTGAGATAAACTCGTGGATCGCTGAGAAGATTTCACTTGGCAATGTTCTTTCTTCAAGTAATCTTAATATATATATTTCAGTATTGTTAAAATGACATAATTTTGCCACCTTTATCTCCTAATATTTTTTTGGCAATTCCCCACCGTTCACTAATACGTTGCTGAGACTGACTGAAATACCATTTTCCAAGAGCTCTGTTAGCATTATTTGTATTTCAATTAATTAAAGTGTTTAAAATGATAATGGATCTGATGAAGTGGCCACAAAGAAATTACTTCCTCTGCTGGGGGAATCCAGATCAAGTAGACATAATTTTAAATCAGTTGGGTGATTTTTTGAAGTAGAATTGGGAACACAATTTCATATAAAAGGTAGTGATAATATGGAGAATGGTCTTTCAATAGGTTTTGGATGATGGTCGAAATTAAAATTTAAGACTTAGATTGATTGATATTTGTTAAGTAAGCACATTGAGAGATATGAATCAAAGATAGATAATTAGAGCTGAGGTACGTATCACCCACAATGTGATCGAATGGTAACTAATGCTCCAGGGAGAGAATAACCCACACTTATTCTTATGTGCAAAAGATTATTTGTTATTGCTGCAGTGCAGAAGCTGATAGTGATTTGTGTGAAGTAATTTTGAATTAATAAAATCAATGTGCTGTTAATATGCATCGTGCAATTACTGAAATAGGAAATCAAGAATTTAACCATCCTTAGTTTAGTTTAGGTTTTGTCACGTGAACTGAGGTGCAGTGAAAAGCCTTTGCTGCCTGCTAACCTGTCAGCGGGAAGACTATACATGATTACAATCCATCATCCACAGTGTACAGATGCATGATAATGGTAATAATGTTTAGTGTAAGATAAAGCCCAGTAAGGTCTGATTAAAGATAGCTCAAGGGTCTCCAGTGAGGTAGATAGTAGCTCAGGACTGCTCCCGAGTTGTTGATAGAATGATTCTGTTGCCTGGAAACAATATTTGCAATGATCCGTTGCACCTTGCAAAAAAATCATGACTCAACTTATTTTATCCCTCGAGTGGATTCCAAGGTGAAAAGTTACTTGCTGACGTAATTAGGATCTTCGTGGCAAGTATCCCTGCAGCACAGAATCTTCTGAATACCAAAATGTAATTATCCCAACACAGAAATTCTACAAAAGATTTTCATAGTCAGAGAACCTAGGTCCTATTTTTAATCCAGCTATCCAAACTACCAAAGACTGAATATTTCTGACTTGTTTATATCATTCAGAGACATTATAAACAATTAAACACTAAACAAACTGTTCACTTTGATTGGAAAACCAACATTTTAAAGTGCTTGAAACCAAATGAAATTATGATGTAAAGTTGATTAATTATATGGAAATATGCACAATACCTTAATACATTGTGGGTGTCCCCAATGAAATGAATGAGGTTACTGCTCTTGTACTAGGGCTAATCTGATGCATGCAGAGCAGACAGATTTCCCCAGCATAAAGGGTGAAGAATTGCATGATGTGCATGCAGGGAGCATCCCAGCAATGGAGCCTAGCCTGAACATTCCAGCAACACACAACGTTTGGAACTACCTCATTCATGTAGGAGTTCTGTACTTCTTTATCCTATTTATTGGAATGCAAGAGGCCACTGTGTATAAAACGTGTCTTGCAATATGGTGCATATATTTCATGATTCTAATACTGCTCTAAAATCTTTATTTTCACATGATCAATAAATGAAAGTTACATGTTGTAGCAATTCTTGGACCCAGCGAGTGTCTTGTGTTATCAGGAGAAGAACCTTGAGCAAATGGAGATTTCATCTTCTGTAATCCAAACGTGTTTTTGATCCCTTCCCAGAGCTGTGAAGTCTCATTGGTCTGTGATGAATTAGTTAGGTTGCATTGGAGACATTGCAAATTAATTTAGCTGGGTATAGAGCGGAAGAAAACCTATCAGATAGGATGCTATGCTCACGATTACTGATCCAGATTTGCTGATTTTAGATAGCAAGTCTCTATCCTTGAAGACTGCATTCATATTTTTGAAGGTTACATTCATGCCTGAATGTTTCAATGAACACGCAAAGCTGATGAGCTTCTTTGTTGCCAACAGCACTGACAAAACAATCCTGGGAACAATTGTATACAGGTAGGGAATAATAAAAGATTTTGGAGAACAAAATGGAGCAATTGGACTCATTGCACCTGTTTCAAAGCTAGCTGAATATTCAGTCCCATTTTGATATCATATTCTTGATGGCTAACCCTGTCAATAGTACATGCCACAATTCCCAAAGGGGAAATTTTAGAACAGTTTTACAATACCTGAAATATGACATGGAATTCTTGGAGTATTCTGCTTATTGCTTCAGAGTAGATGGTAGTTGGAAAAATGCACAAATTTGACCTGCTGGTTTAATTTGAGAATTAGTTCCTCACATAAGAATCTCTGACACAACTATCTCTCTGATCAAATAGAAAGCTTTAATAAAATTATGGCACCTCAAAAAGACATGCCATTGAGTAAGGTGGCCCAGATTTTCCTGACTGGCAGTTCAAACTCACAGCTGGTAGAACTGCTGCCTCACAGCGCTCGGAGACCAGAGATTGATCCGGTCCTTCAGTACTTCTGTGTGGGGTTTACACTTCTTCTTGTGACCGCATAGGTTTCCTTGGGCTTCTCTGGTTTCCCCCCACATCCCAAAGATGTGTGGGTTTGTAGGTTAATTGACCTCTTTAAATTGCCCCTATTGTGGGGAGTGGATGTGAAAGTGGGATAAGATGGAATTAGTGTGAACGAGTGATTGATGGCCAGTGTGGACTTGGTGGGCCAAGGGGCCCGTTTCCATGCTGTATCTTTCAATCAATCAACATGGAAGGTCAATCCTGCTTGTCCAGATGGTCCTAGAGTCGAACAATAAGAGACTGAGCAGCAAAAGGGTCTCTAAGAGCATGATGGAGTGACATGCATGGGTTAAAATAAATCCCTTCTTAACTATTAGAGTCATAGAGTCAGTCTATTTCACACCTTACTTCAGCTTTGCCAAAGCTGTCAAGGTTATAAATGTGAAAAAGAAATAGAAAATGCTAGAAACACTCAGCAGGTCAGGCAGCATTTGTGGAAAGAGTAGTTTGCCAGATTATAAATGATGCTGAATGCTTCCAAAACACTTAAGGTGCACAGGGTAAATTGTTCAAGGTCTTAAAAGCATGCAGATGCCAGGAGTTCTATCAGTCTCAGATCAATTAAATGTTTGGATATTCTGGATCCCTGAGGATAGCCAATAGCTGTTGCTGCAATGCACTCTCAGATCTAGGAGACCCGCACCAGCCAAGGGGACTATGGTTGGAGTTCCCGGCTCTAAGGCTGGGTTAGACCTCCCACAAGGACAGCACCCCATCAAAATCAATGGGAATAAGTAATGACTGCAAATACATTCTTTTATTGAAGGTCAAATTACTTAAACATTTCTGCATATCTGCATTTAATTGTTTTAAGTTTACGTAAGTGCACTCAGCATTTTAGTTCTTTTCAAATGAAAATTTTAAAGCTTTTTCAGTATTTTTATTCAATAGTTATCGAGTCCTTTTGAATGTGTGTGAATGTCAGAGACACTCACAGTTCCTTTAAGTAACAGGGTTGGCAGCCAGTGAACCAGGGAGCTGGGCCATATGACTGACAAAGCCATTCTGGGCTTGCAACGGGCCATTGCCCTGGTGGGAGCCCAGTGCTATACTATGCTGCTCTGGGTCACACCGCGTGCTGAGATACAGCTGCCCAGACAGAGTCTGCCTGTTCTGTCTCAGACAGGCATTTGGGAAGCTTCAACTGATTGTATAGTAATTGATTTTTTGCTTTATTAGTCTCAAGAGCTCCAGGCAAGGGGTGTCCTTAATTAAGAAGTATGAAAATTCCATGGAGTCCCGCTACTCTGCTCAGTCCCTGAATGCTGGGATTGCCATAGCTGATTGGTTCTCTGAGCAAATCTCCTGTCTCCCTCCCTGGTCGGAGAATCATTACCTGACCTGGAGCTATATGAAATCTGATGGTGCCGTTAATAGAGTTGTGAACATTTTGTTTAACCCTCTTGAGGTTCCTGAGCATTTAGTCTGAATGGGAAGCTTTATCCTGCGTTGGCAGCTGGTGGACCTGATCTCACAGCATGGACAGGTTCTCTGCTTCCCTTCTTTTGGCTCAAAAACATATAATCACGCTGACGTCTTGGGGCCTTCCCACAGAATCTATTGTTAGTCTTGGTGATCAAACAAGATGAGAAAAGGTGAGGGCTGGCTATCTCAGTCTGCATTCTGAGAACGTTTCCCACCAGGGCTTCAAACACGACTGTCAATCGCATGGACTGCACTTTATTTTCCCAAAGTGATCTTCCAGGAGGTGAGGCTGCCTATCGGGAACAGTAATATGGATGTATTGAACATTTATCCTTTGGCCACATCCAATCTCTTACACCACCCTTAATGACTTGAGCTGAGGGGTAAGAGTGCCTTCTATCTGGCTCCTTAGGTTTATGTCAGCCACAACCGTGAATCTACCATGAACCCATTTATTTAAATAAGGTTGCTCGTCCTAATTAAAAAGGCAAGTGAAGTCAATTTTTCATTTGTTTTCCAATAAGAACAGTTTAATGTGCCCTAAATTTATTTATTTTTTACTCTCGAATTATTTCTGTTTTTGCATTTATTTAAATTAACTTAAGCTGCTTTTAAATGACACGGATTATTGGACACATTCTCTCTGCCACCCCTCCTGCTTCTCAAAGCATGCGGTACTGTGTGGTGATTGGGAATTCCTTGGCTGCTATTGGTTACAGGCCAGTATGAGGCAGCGAGTAGGTGATTGTGCTCCCTGCTGCTCAGCAAGTGTCTACCTTCATGAGGTGCTAGCATTTATTTTGAGCAGACTAGAATATAAAAAACGGGATGTAATGCTGAGGCTTTATAAGGCACTAGTCAGACTGCATTTGAGGTATTGTGAGCAATTTTAGGCCTCACATCATGAGGAAGGATGTGCTGGCATTAGGGACGATCCAGAAGAAGTTTACAAGAATGACCCCAAGAATGATTGGGTTAACACATGGTGAGCATTTGATGGCACTGGGCCTGTACTCCTTGTAGTTTAGAAGGATGAGGGGGCACCTCATTGCAACTTACCGAATAGTGAATGGAGTGGATGTGGAGAAAATGTTTTCACCAATGGGAGAATCTTGGACCAGAGGCCATCGCCTCAGAATACAAGAATGTATCTTTAGAAAAGAGATGCGGAAGAATTTATTTTGTCAGTGGGTGGTGAATCTGTGGAATTCATTGCCACAGAAGGTTGTGGAGGCCAAGTCAATTGATATTTTTAAGGCAGAGATTGATAGATTCATGATTATTGTGGTTGTCAAGGGTTATAGGGAAAAGGCAGGAGAATGGGGTTGAGAGGGAAAGATAGATCAGCCATGATGGAATGGCGGAGTAGAGGTGATGGGTCAAATGGCCTAACTGTTCCTATTACTTATGAATTTATGAACCTATGAACTTATAATGCACAATAACGTTTTCTACAGATATCTACAGGAGAATACTTGGTTGCATCACCATGACAATAGGCATGCAGAAGTCAGTGCACTGTTTTGCCTTGATACCTTTGTTTTTTTCTGGATCACAGGTATCATATGAAAGGTCCTTTCCAAATCAAGAAAAACAGTGCTGGATTAAGCATTGTAGCACAACAGGTAAAGGCGAATTGGACTCTACCTTAGCCTAGTTGTCCAGGTGTTCTTGAGATGAGTTTAGGGTCGGAGCAATGACGTCTGCAATGGACTTGTTGTGATGGTTGGCAAAATGCTGCGGATCAAGGCTGGTTGGTAGATTCATTCTGATTCACTCGAAGGGAATGATGATTTTACATCTGCCATAGTGACTGTTGATTCAGGCGCACCGGTGACTGGCAGGGCAAGTGGCAATCCACCACTGACCTCTATTCAAAGAGAGCGTAGAATGCCTTGAGATCTTCTGTGAGGGATGAGTTATTGGCATTGATACTGCACATCTTCACTTTGTAGATCAATATAGCGTGCAAGCCTTCATCCTGTTAGGATCATCTGAGGAAATATTTGCCTGCTGGAGTCATCCAACATTTCAGCAAACCATTGTTGATAGAGATGTTGAAGTAGGGCCCAATATGTTTTCTGTTAAAGTGGCAGAAATACATACAATCATAAGAGCATGAGGAAAGTAAGCAGGAGTAGTAGGTCACTTGTTCCTAACACTTGCTTCTCTATTCAGTAAGATCATGACTTCAACATCACTTTACTGCATTAACCTTGAATTCTGTGATTCCTCAATATTTAAAAATCTCCTTGAATATTGTCACTGTTCAAGTCTCCATGTCCACTTAATTCTCACAGCATCAACTCTGCGTCCAAGGAAACGATTGGTGAAACGTTGTTGCCTTCTGTTCATTGCAAGTATACCCTTACTTACAGTAGATGTTGAGAACAGGTTTTTTACACGTTATTTCAGGTACAGTATGTGCTCAACAGGGCTCTTCCTAATTTGATGGAGGTGTCTTTCCTCGTGTTTTAAAGACTTCCAGCAATAAAGACCAATGTGCTATAAATCAAAAAACTATGGATACTGGAAATCTGAAATACAAAGAAAATACTACAGCACTCAGCAGGTCTGGCAACATCTCTGCAAAGAGAAGCTGAATTAACATTTCAGTTTGAAGTCTCTTCATCTGCTTGTCTTCCTAATTACTTGCGCTAGCTACATGCTAGCTTTCAATCATCATGAAAAAGACACCCAGATTCTTCTGAACACCATCAGATCACAATTAGCATCACCCACAAAGTAATTTACTTTTCAGTGTTTTCTACAATGTGGATGACTCAACATGTCTTCCATATGATATTCCATCTGTTGCGTCCTCAGTCATTCTTTTAGCATCTTCAAATACCCTTTGAGCCTCCAAAACCCGCAATGCCACCTAGCTTTCTATCATCTTTGAAAGAAATAAAGGAAATCAATGCTTAACGTCCCACTTGGGTGCAAAATGTACAGCAGAGTTTGTTTTTTAATTAGTAACTGGTTCCTTTTGCTCAGATACCTTTGCTCTTCCCTCCTTTCACCTGTTGCATCTGCTGTCTCCCCTATTCTTCTTTCCATAACTATCATCTTCACCATTCTCTGTCTGCAGTTCCTTTTAACTTTCTCCTTTCACATCCTGCTCTTTCTCTCTCCTCATCATTATCTCTTGCCTGGGTTTGTTTTCTAAGCTCTCATTTCTATTTCAGAGTTTCATTGAAAAACAAACCTTTTCACTGAACCTCTATACATGTGACAATAATAAACCTAAACCTAAACCTAGTTTCCTTTCTGCCACTTTTTATTCTTATCTTCCATAGATATTTGGAGTGACATGGGAATGTGCAATAGCAGAAAAGGTTATTGCAGTCGATGAAAAATACTCCTGATGCTAGCTCTTGTACTCTCACACAATTCACTCAACTGATATCATCTCTTTTACATGTGAAGGATGGAATGGGGAAAGGGGGAACAGACTGGGAGGATGTATCAACCAAGTCACTGATAAATTTGCATCCTCTCTTTTAAAATATAGCCAGGTACAAACTTTGCTGATTTTTTGTAATCATGTAACTGCTGTCAATTGCGACTTCAAAAACTGCTACACCAAAATAGGGCAGCACAGTGGCGCAGCGGTACAGCTGTTGCCTTATAGCACCAGAGACCCAGGTTCAATCCTGACTGCGGGTGCTGTCTGTACAGAGTATGTACGTTCTCCCTGTGACCGTGTGGGTTTTCTCTGGGTGCTTCAGTTTCCTCCCACATTCCAAAGCCGTGCAGATTTGTAGGTTAATTGGCTTCTGTAAATAGTTCCAAGTGTGTAGGATAGAACTAGTGTAAGGGTGATCGATGGTTGGCGTGGACTTGATGGGCTGAAGGGCCTGTTTCCACGCTGTATCTCTAAACGACAACAGGAATACATAGCAATATAACAAATTCCCACCATCATATGAGTGAATTTAAATCTTATTATCTACTTTGACTAATTACATTACATTTACCTCCCCCCTCCCCCAGTTATTCAATTATCTGCTGATGGAAATAGGCTCTTTCTATCCATTCCGTCTAGCTGTTGTATTATTCTCTTTTCTCTTCCATAGATAACATCCTCAATCTACTCAGTCAAATAAATAAATAAAAACATATTTTACGACATATATCATGAAAAGCAAAGAACCTGGTACTGAGCCCTACAGAATCCCACTGGAAGGATCATTACAGCAATGACACATTTTGCCTATTTGATTCCTGCCACTGTGCCAAAGGGCTCCAATTTATATTCCTTTAAATCTCATGTGCTTGAACCAACTTTTGTGCCAGTTTTGGAAATAAATTGGACCGTTGAACCTACTATCCTTTGAATAAGATCAAGACTGATCCAATGTTATCATTAAAGTGCCTGTCCCACGAGCATGCAACTCCATGCGGCAAGCGCGACCTAACGTGGTCGCTTGAGCCGTACGGCCTCGCGGGGCCGGTCCCACTTAGATCGCCGGAGCCGTATGGAGTTGTGCGGAGCTGGTCCCGACATCGCGCGGGACTCCGAAAAACTGACCGTGTTCAAAAATTCCACGCGGCAACAGCCTGCCAGCCTGCAGCCGCCTCGACGGCGTATGCACCACCTCGACGGGCGTGCACAGCGTCTCGACGCCGTACGCAGCGTCTTGACGCCGTACGTCACACACAAACGTCCCGCGGTCTTCGCTCAAACTTCACGTCAGTCATTCGACCTCCGCCCGGCTCCCACTTTCGTTTTGGTTGCACTCGCTGCATGCAGGCACATGCTGGTGGGATCGGCCCTGTACGGGGATCACTTGACCTCCGCGCGGCCCCCGATTCCGGTTTGGTCGCGCTTGCCGCATGCAGGTCGCATGCTCGTGGGACAGGCCCTTAACACCACCTACCTGCTCTTTCCCCCATTCCCTTGACTTCCTCGTAGTTTCATCACCTGTCAATTTCCATTTTGAATGTCTGCACCTTAGCAGCTCTCTCTCGAGTAGAACATTTGAATGTTCGTCCTTCTCAGAGCTGAAATTGCCTCACATCTCCTTAGATGGTCTACCCTTTACTCTGAAACCATGTTCTCTAATTTTACTTCGGAGTCACGTGAGTGACTTCGTGAAGAACCCCGCCTACGGCGCATGCGTGTCATATCGCATACACGCATTGAACGTGTCGGACCTGGGGAGAACGTCCCCTTGAACGGGAGAGTTAACAAGCCGGTCGACGGCAGGTA
The DNA here is from genome assembly GCF_010909765.2 of Amblyraja radiata. Classification (NCBI taxonomy): domain Eukaryota; kingdom Metazoa; phylum Chordata; class Chondrichthyes; order Rajiformes; family Rajidae; genus Amblyraja; species Amblyraja radiata. Next base: position 47,315,777 of record NC_045957.1, on the reverse strand, counting down.
AGTGATTCTGCATTTTCACCGTTTTTTAGGAATGGATAGAGGACGCAGAAAGGCTGTGAAGAAGCTGCAGGATGTCGGCGGTAAAGGTGCTGGGGACCCGCAGCAGCAGCCGACGGCACAGGCAGTTTGCGTTGAGCCAGCTGTGCCAGATTCAAACCCCGCGCCGGGAAAAACTAATTCTAGACCGGGCGGGAAGGCGAAACGCAAAACGAACCGCTGGGAAAGTGAGCCCGAAAAATCGCCGGTAAATACTTACTTGTATAGCAGTGATGATGACCAGCTGCAGGGCATAGAGCAGCCGGCAGCGATCGCATCTGCAGAGCTCGGAAAACAGTACGAGTGGCTGCAGCATGTGGGGCCGTCATCTATCTGTTTGGAGGAGTACCGGGACGGCGAAAAACGGCGTTTGCAGCGGCCGGGAGCAACCAGAGCCGGTAGGCATGGCGACGAGTTGCGATTTAAACCGTGTGCGACTAGTGCCCGAGGGCACGAAAGTCGGCAGGAGCGGTGGGCTAAAAAGAAACACCCGCGAGCGACTAGTGCGGGAGAGCACGAAAGTCGGCTGGAGCGGTTGTGGGAGGAACATCTCCATAGTGTCAGGCTCCAGAAAATGGATAAAAGCCGCACACATACAGGTGTAAGTCCCTCAGAGCATGGCCAGAAAAGGCTGCTGGACATATCATCCTCATCTGAAGAGGGTGTTCAAGGGCTGCCTGACTCGGACTCTGAACAAGAGTCAGAGCCACGTTCCCATATGGAGGATGAGGGAACACAGTTGCTGGACATGGTGCACACATATTTCCAGCAAGAAGAAACTGGAAAAGACCTAGAGGCCAGGATGGCGGCCAGCATTGATTATATGACGACCCATCACCTCAAAACTGATACCTTAGCTGAGGTATGGGCAAGACATTTACCTCCGCGAAATTGTGCGGCTCTGAATGTACCCAAGGTGAACCGAAGCATTTGGAGACACGTGGGGCAGGATATTCGGAGTCTGGATATAAAAATACAGAATGCTAGTAAAGGACTCTCGGCGGGTATAACAGCTTTGGCCCGTAGGCTGGAAAATGTGGATATGTCCAATGACATGAAAGACGCTTTAGCACTGTTTTGCAATGTTCAATTTGAACTGAACAACATCAGGAAAGGGGCTATTCAGCCAACGTTAGACCCAAAATTTGCAATCCTGTGCAAACAGAAAGCCATAAAACCTCAAAATTTGTTGTTTGGGGGTGACCTATCAAAACAGGTCAAAGATTTGGAGGAAGAGGCCAAAACGTTGGGCCTAATAAAAGCGACCAAAGGATATGTCGGAAAACGGTATCATCCTTATGGGACGACTAAAAAAGCAAGTACTAGTATGTATAGTACGAAAAATTGGAGAGAGGCCAGAGGAAACCAGCAACAGCGTCCTTTTTTAGGGGTTGGCCCGGGACGCCCACAATGGAAAATGCGGAAGCCTCCACTTCAACATTTACCCCACTTTCAACCTCAAGGCCCTCCGCAACCTCGGTTAAGACCAAGAAAGTAACACCACCAATAACCATGGAGGTAGGTGGGTCTGTGCCTCAAAAATTAATAAGGAGCACAGAACTTGGAGGGAGGTTGCAATTTCATTTGGAAGCATGGTGTAAGTTAACTGTGGATAGGTATATCCTTAGCAGTATTAAGGGATATCTTATAGAGTTTATACACATACAAGAACCTCCAGTACAACATACACCGGACAGAACTTATATGCTTACCAAATTAGACAGAGCTTTGGCATTTCTTAGACAACAAAACTATAGAGTGATGGCATATTTGGATGATATCTTGATTGTGGGGAAAACTTATGAATTGGCTAGTAGAGCAGTGGTTGCCACAAGAAAATTGATGGAACAGCTGGGATTCATTATCCATCCAATTAAGTCAAGATTAACACCTGCAACTAATATTGATTACTTGGGGTTCACTATTAACACACTTGATATGTTAGTGACTTTACCTATAGGGAAAGCCACTGAGTTCCAAAAGGATTGCACAGAGCTTATTAATACCGTTAAACCATCCATTAGACGGGTAGCCAGGATTATTGGGAAAATTATAGCCACGTTTCCTGCCATTCAATTTGGACGATTGCATTACCAAAATTTACAGAGAGAAAAAATTAGAGCACTAAAAATTAATAGAGGCATTTTGATAGGCCTATGGAGCTAACAATTAGAGCTATAAAAGAACTACAATGGTGGGAACAAAATGTTATATATAGCTCCAACCCAATAGTTATTCCAAACCCATCTGTGGTATTACAAACAGATGCCAGTGCACTGGGTTGGGGAGCAACGGATACCATCTCGAGCTCTGGAGGGAGATGGAATATACAGGAAACTAACCTACTTACCACAAAGGGTATAAATTACTTAGAAATGTTGAGTGCTTTTTATGGTTTAAAATCTTATTGCTCGGGAATGATTAACCAGCATGTTAGATTGCAGATAGACAATACCACGGTGGTGGCATATATAAATCATATGGGTGGAAATATATCAATATCCTGTGATGAATTGGCAAACCATATTTGGGAATGGTGTATCCAAAGGAATATTTGGTTATCGGCTACGTATCTACCAGGGATACTTAATTCAGTGGCAGACGCCAGGTCACGAAAATTTAATGAAAATACGGAATGGATGTTAGACAGAAAGATATTTGCTGATATCACAGCAAAGTACGGAAGGCCGGATATTGATCTTTTTGCATCCAGGTTAAATCATCAGTTACCTAGGTATATATCATGGGAACCAGATCCTGAGGCAGAAGCTACAGATGCATTCTCTTTGCACTGGGGGGAAATGGTTCATTTATGCATTTCCTCCTTTCTGCCTCATCAATCGGGTACTACGGAAAATTCAGCTAGACTCGGCATCTGGGATTCTCATAGTACCTGATTGGCCTACCCAACCATGGTTCTCGGTGCTGCAGGATTTGGTGCTTACACCATATATTACTTTAAAACATAGTCCTCAGTTGCTGGTGCATCCGGTGACTGGGGACAGCCATCCTTGCCATAATTATCTAAATTTATTGGGTTGTAGACTCTGAAGGAACCATTTCGGCATATGGGTTTATCTGATAGAACTGTGGACATGATCACAGCAGCACAGAGACTTTCCACTCAAAAACAATATTTATGTCATGTCAAGAAATGGACTAAATACTGCCTGGACAACAATCTAGACCACAGAAAGGTGGATATTCCAGCTGTCCTAGAATTCCTCACAAGCCTGCACTTTGAAGGACTCAGTTACAGCACGGTCAATAGTGCTAGGAGTGCCTTGTCCAGTTATTTATGGGAAGGCACAGAAAGACAGGGTGTCGGCTCACATCCTCTAGTAATAAAACTGCTACGAGGCATCTTTAACACTAACCCACCAAGGGCTAGATATAGCCAAATCTGGGATGTGAGCGTAGTCCTAAAAAATGTTACGGAATTGGTCACCGGCTACGGCATTACCGCTAAACTATCTAACTATGAAAATGGTTATGCTTATGGCGCTGGTCACAGCGCAAAGGGTCCAGTCATTACAGAAGTTAAGATTGGATAACTTGACGGAGGCGACAGGAAGGCTGATTTTCGTGATCCAGGGCCTTATTAAGCACAATAGACCAGGATCAGCGGGTCAGGTGATAGAGTTCATAGCCTATCCACAGGATGAACGTCTCTGTGTAGTAAAACACATCATGTTATATATGGACAGAACGAAGGCTATCAGAGGCAATGAAAAGGCTCTTTTAATTAGCCATAAGAAGCCATACCATAAAGTCTCGACTCAGACCATTTCACGGTGGCTGAGATATTGCTTAGTTCAGGCAGGAGTGGACACTAATGTATTCAAATCTCACTCCACCAGGGCTGCATCTACATCAGCAGCTAATCGCCTGGAGGTACCGATGGACAATATCCTCAGAACTGCAGGATGGTCATCAGAGAAAACGTTTCGCACATATTACAACAAACCAGTTAGGAAAGAAGAAACGTTTTCGGGGAAAAATTTTGAGTTCTATTTAATTTACACCTGAAGCTTATAAGGTTTATAAATTGATTTAATCAATATTATTTACAATTTTTGCTTAAAAATGTTGGTATCATTGTGTTTTTTTTTAAATACCAGTAACAATTTCTCCCAAACTACCAAGGCAGTTGTGAAAATTGGACTCGTTCCACGGCATGAGGTCACAGAGCTTTGAAGTCTTCACGAAGTCACTCACGTGACTCCGAAGTAAAATAGTAAGATTAAACGAGAACTTACCAGTTTGAAGTTTGATCTTTATTTTATGAGGAGGAACGTTGAGGGACTACGTGCCCTCCGCTCCCACCCTTATATGGTCATATCTTAAACTGGTATCTCTTTAATAATCTTACTATCTTAGGTCATTATTTTCTATCTGTGACCTCACACCGCTGCTTTGAAGAATGACACGCATGCGCCGTAGGCGGGGTTCTTCACGTAGTCCCTCAACGTTCCTCCTCATAAAATAAAGATCAAACTTCAAACTGGTAAGTTCTCGTTTAATCTTACTATTCTAGATAACTCACAGCTTCTCAACATCGACAGTATCCTGTCAATCCTTTCTTTATTTATTTTTAACCTTTTTCTATGGTTTGTTTGTAAACTTATTATTTAATTTATGTAAAGCACTTTGGTGTCAATGCAAGTTGACTTAAAATGTGCTATATAAATAAAGCAATAATAATAATAATAATAATAATAATAATAATAATAATAATAATAATCCTCCTCAAAATCTTAATTCCTTCAGTAAGATCATCATTAACTCTTCGCAGCTCTAAAGAGTTGTGCTCTTTAGAGTTTAGAAGAATAAAAGTAAAGCAAATGTGCATTACTTCTGTTTATACATCAGCCCCTTCTTCCTACAACCCAGTAATTTTTTTCTGCCCTGCCTCCAACGCAGGCATAATTGACCAGTTTGAGCCTTGCTAAAATTCATGTCGACTACATCAAATCCACTCTCCTCAGTGACCACTAAAAAATATTAAATCAAATTTGTCATACACAGTCAGTTAATAAATCCATCTAATTTTGTTCCTGATGAATCTGTCCCTTAAATAATCATTAATACTGTCCTTCAGAATTGTTCTAATTTCTCAACATCAAGGTTACATTGACTGGCCAGGAATTCAGTGACACGTCCCTTTTACCTTTTATAAACTATGATATAATGTTATTAGTCTTCCTGTGCTTTAGCCCATGTCTTTAGACCAGGAAGATGGGAAAATAATTTGTACACCATGTTATATCCTGCTTTCTTGCCCATAACTAGCGAGGTTTCCCCCAGTCTGGTTATTTATTGATAGTCAAAGTTGCAAATCTCCTCAATATCCTCAATATTTTATCTCTCAGTATGGTTACTTCATTGAATATATTGCTCTGTTCCTCCATTGCTAGCAAAGTTTCTTTATTTTTTCTCAGTATGCGGATGTCATTGGTAATTCATTGCTCATTTGTAATTGCTGCTGTACTAAGAGGCAGATTAAGTGCCTTGCTGGATCTGGAGTCACATCGATGCCAGAGCAAGTTACAATGGCAGATACACAACATGAATGAACCAAAGTGCAGTTTGGATAATATAATAGTTTCATACTGTTATTACATAAACTCACTTTTTGTTTGAATTCCAGGTTTATTTAATGCCTGCACAATCTCTAAGCCACCTTTTAATGGCTTGATTGTAACCTCGCTAGCTGCTATGGGTAGATTCAAAGTCGTGACCCTTTGAGAGATGAAATGTATCTGGATTTGCTAATGAGAACGCAGGCTGCTTGTCCTGCAGCTGAACCATCAAGACACGACGCCTTCAAATGTCTGCAGCAGCCTCCTACTCTGTGAAGGCAAACGTAGTCTTTAAAACCAATAATCACAGCTTTTGCCTGCATACACAGGTTTTGAACATTCAGATATATACGAAGCAGGAGTTTGATACTTGGCCCCACAACTGCTCATCATTTAAGTTCACTGCGAATGTGATTATTATCTCAACTCTGCTTTCCAGTCTACACAGCCTAACTTTTCATTGCTTTGCTTATCTACCTACCATTGCTTTAAAAATATTCATAGTTTTTCCTTCAACTGCTCTTTGATAAAGAGATTTCCAAAGATTGGGGAGAAAAAAACATCACCGAATCCGTTCTTTAAATGGCCAACTTACTTTCATTCAGTGAAAATAAGAACAGAAGGACCTACGAGCACAAATGCATAATTGAGGTTTTACATCTGACACAAACGTCCTAATTTTGCTTTATTCTACCCTCTATACTCTTGTTATTAATAAACACCATGGTGATAAGAACAATTAGTTCAATTTGCCTGCAAAAATTTAGCACAAATGAGGTAATAATTTTTAACTCTGCAAGAAATGTCATGGCATTATTTTCCTGTAATTATGGCAAAAAGCATGTATGCCAGTGTTAATCAGGATTGAGGTCTCCAATTGTAACCCAAACAAACATTGTTACAATTTGCCTTCATTCCATGAGACTAAAGAGAGGTTCTGGTCCAGCCTGTAATACTTTTGAAAGGTACCATTTGCTTCTCATCTATGCAGATTGTTGCTCACTTCTCAGTTACCATTTTACTCTGAGTATAAACAGGACTCGAGGGCCTGGGCTATAGGGGGAGGTTGAGCAGGCTACAACTCTATTCCTTAGAGCGCTGGAGGATGAGGGGTGATCTTATCGAGTTGTACAAAATCATAAGAAGAATAGATTGGGAGGATGCACAGAGTCTCTTGCCCAGAGTAGGATAATTGTGAAACAGAGGACATAGGTTTAAGGTGAGGGGGGAAATATTTAATCGGAACCTGAGGGGTAACTTGTTCACACAAAGGGTGGTGTCTGTATGGAACGATGAGACCATTGAGGCAGGTAATATCGTAATGTTTAAGCAACATTTAGACAGGTACATGGATAGGACAGGTTTAGAGGGATATGGGCCAAACGCAGTCAGGTGGGACTAGTGTGGATGGACATGATGGTCAGTGTGGGCACGATTGACCGAAGGGCCTGTTTCCACACTGTATGACGCTATGACTCTAAGAATTTCACCCTGAAATTGTCAAATAATTCCACATGCCAGTCCCCCCTCAGAACCATCGGATTAACACCAACCACATTATCAACATTTTCATTCTCAGTGTTCTTTTAGTTTTCAGTTTTAGTTTAAGAGATACAGCGTGGAAACAGGCCCTTCAGCCGACTGAGTTCGTGCCAACCCGCGAGCACCCCGCGCACCAGCACTAGGGCCAATTTATAGAAGCCAATTAAACTGCGGATTAGTACGTCTTTGAAATGTGGAAGGAACCCGGCGTTCCCGGTGAAAACCCACAAAGTCATAGGGAAAATGTAGAAACTCCATGCAGGCAGCACCGGTAGTCAGGATTGAGCCCGGGTCCCTGGTGCTGTAAGGTGGTAATTCTACCACTGCCCCATTGTACCGCCCCTGTTCTGTAATGATACATAGAAACATAGAAAATAGGTGCTGTACTGTGTGTCATCACTGTTCATTTTCCGGCTGATCATGGTGGTGTCATTTGCAAACTTGTAGATGGAGTTAGAGCTGAATTATGCCACACATTCATGAGTGTACAGGAAGTATAGTTGGGGACTGTGAACACATCCTTTGGAGCACTGGTACTGAGAGTTATTATGGAAGATGTGTTGTCACATATCCTCACTAATGGTGGTCTGATGGTCAGAAAGTCGAGGATGCAGTGGCAGAGGGGGATGGGGGTGCTGACTCGGAGGGAAACCTGCAGGTGATGGTGTTCACATTTGCCTAGTGTAGTTATTATAGAAACATAGAAACATAGAAAATAGGTGCAGGAGTAGGCCATTCAGCCCTTCGAGCCTGCACCGCCATTCAATATGATCATGGCTGATCATCCAACTCAGTATCCCGTACCTGCCTTCTCTCCATACCCCCTGATCCCCTTTAGCCACAAGGGTCACATCTAACTCCCTCCTAAATATAGCCAATGAACTGGCCTCAACTACCTGCTGTGGCAGAGAATTCCAGAGATTCACCACTCTCTGTGTGAAAAATGTTTAGCTCATCTCGGTCCTAAAAGACTTCCCCCTTATCCTTAAACTGTGACCCCGTGTCCTGGACTTCCCCAACATCGGGAACAATCTTCCTGCATCTAGCCTGTCCAACCCCTTAAGAATTTTGTAAGTTTTGTAAGATACAATGGTTTCAGTAGTTCCAGAAGGTGTATTTGCAGACAGTTCATAATCTGCGGGTTGCCATGGAGCCGGTGTGCTCCCTCACCCCTCCTCTTCAGCTGCTTCACCATTTCAGACAGATGTTTTGTTTTCGCATTTCAAATTTAGCTCTCTTATCAGCCTTTTCACTGGCATTTTATTCAGCTGTTACTGTTTCATAGTTTCAAGAATTTGCTTACTTGCATATATTTATGTTTGAAATAAAAATGTTTTTGGTTATATTTGAGTGGTAACTTATGCAGTTTATTAATTAATTTGGAAAACGGTTATTACAAGTTTAAGGATTTTTGTTAGTGTGCAGTCCATCATGTGCATTAGGTGATTTATTTAAATAAAATCAAAAATGAGATTAATAGTTAGTTTAATGGTTTAAAATTCTGCTTGTGAACTAAAAACAAATGAAGCTTTGAAAATAAGTAATTGTCCCAAACAGAAACAGCTTAAATTAAAGAGCTTGTTAACAAGCTTAGTTAATGATGTTTTCAAGAGAGAGTTAGATACAGCTCTTAGGGCTAGCGGAATCAAGGGATATGGGGAGAAAGCAGGAACGGGGTACTGATTTTGGATGATCAGTCATGATCATATTGAATGGCGGTGCAGGCTCGAAGGGCCGAATGGCCTCCTCCTGCACCTATTTTCTATGTTACTATGTTTCTATGAAACACCCAACACTGATTTAAGTTGGAGGTGCATCCATTTTCTGGTTGGGGCTAGTGCAATGATCTTAGAGTGAATTTCTATGTGTGCCAATCGCTATATGCATTTGGATTTCTCCAGTTTCCCCCCTGGTTATGCTAGTTTCAACTGAATTGGATTCTTCTCACTGTAAACAAGCCCGCAGGCTATAATCAGTCTGAAGAAGGGTCCTGACACGAAACATCACCTATTTCTGGGAATAATTCAGAAGATGCAGGATTTTTTCATCTCAAAGTGGAAGAAAGATTCAAAGGGGAGAATGAGGTGACTGTGGCTGACAAGGAAAGTCAAAGACAGCATAAAACTAAAAGAGAAGGCATATAATATAGCAAGGATTAGTGGGAAGCTAGAGGATTGGAAAGCTTTCAAAGACCAGCAGAAGGTAACTAAAAAGGGCAATACAGGGAAGCTAACCAATAATATAAATGAGGATAGCAAAGGTCTCTTCAGATGTTATAAAGAGTAAGAGAGATGCAAGAGTAGACATTGGAGTGCTGGGAAATGATTCTGGAGACATGATAATGGGGTATAAAGAAATGGCTGAGGAATTGAATACGTTTTTTGTATCAGACTTCACAGCAGACAACACCAGCAACGTACCTAAAATTGAAGAGAGTCAAGGGGGGGGGGGGGGGGGGGGGGGGGAGTTAATGGAGTGGCTATTGCCACTATTTCCCGCTTCCTCCGAGAAATCACCTTCCGTAATCTAAAATCCATTGATCCCCTCCATCTCTCTGACCTGCTCTCCACCACTCTCCCCCTGGACTCAGCCCCCATCTCTCCTGATGATCTCACAAACCATCTCAACTCCACCTTGTCTACCTCCCTTAACACTATGGCCCCCCTCAAAACAAGAACCGTAACTTTCAACACATCTTCACCCTGGGACACACCTGCACTTCGTAAACTGAAACAGACTGGTCGCCAACTCGAACGACTCACAAAGAAATCATCTCTCACAGTCCACCTTGAAGCTTACAAACTCCACCTCACTGATTACAAAGATGCCCTCATTGCTGCAAAATCTGCCTACCTCTCCTCCATATTCACCGATCCCTGCCTAAACCACATAACCCTCTTCTCCACAGTGAGCAACCTCCTCAAGCCTCGAGCAAACACTCTCCCTACCTCTACTCCGGCTCTCGGCAACTCATTCCTCCACTTTTTCGCTGATAAAATCAGCACCATCTATCAATCTTTATCCCCTATACCCGACTCCCCAGCATCTACTCCACCACCTACCAAGGTCCCTCCTTTCAACATCTCCACTGACCTCCTCACCCTTCCTCCACACTGCTTCCTCTCCCAGTTTGACCTGGTCACCCCTATTGAAATCGCCAAACTCATCAGCTCTTCCAAACCCACTACCTGCTCCCTCGACCCTCTCCCCACTCTCCAGCTGAAGTCCTGCCTCCCCGTTCTCTGCCCCTACCTCACTAATCTCTTCAACTCCTCATTGTCCCAAGGAATTGTCCCCTCCGCTTTCAAAACTGCTGCTGTCACACCAATCTTAAAGAAACCTGGCCTTGATCCCTCCTCTCTCATTAACTACCGCCCAATCTCAAACCTCCCCTTTCTTTCAAAAACCCTGGAGCGTATCGTTGCGTCGCAACTTCATTCCCACCTCCTTGCGTATAACCTACTTGAACCCCTCCAATCTGGCTTTTGCCCCCTCGATAGCACAGAAACTGCTCTCCTCAAAATCCTCAACGACCTCCTCACCTCTGCTGACACTGGTTCCCTCAACATCCTCATCCTCCTCGACCTGAGCGCAGCCTTCGATACAGTGAACCACAACATCCTGCTCACCAGACTCAAAGACCTCGGCATTGAAGGCTCTGCACTCAGCTGGCTCCGTTCCTACCTTTCCAACAGATCCCACTTCATCTCTCTCCACAACCACACCTCTGCTACAGCCACAGTCACTCAAGGCGTTCCCCAAGGCTCCGTACTCGGCCCCCTCCTCTTCATCATCTACATTCTCCCCCTTGGTCAGATACTCCGCCACTTCAACCTGGACTTCCACTGTTACGCCGATGACACCCAGATCTACCTCGGCACCAAATCCCCCCACAACCCCCCCTCTCCCATTTCAACTCCTGTTTGTCAGCTATAAAAACCTGGATGCAACATAACTTCCTCAAACTCAACAGCGATAAGACAGAATCCCTCCTCATAGGCTCCAAAGCCACACTCAGCAAAATCAATAACCCCACTCTCACCATCGACGGCACCACTGTCTCCCCATCTCCCAAGGCCCGCAACCTTGGCGTGATCTTTGATTCCACCCTCTCCCTTGAGTCTCACATCCGCCATGTCATTAAAACCTCCTTCTTTCATCTCCGCAACATCGCCAAACGCAGACCCTCTCTCACACCTCCCGCTGCTGAAAGACTCATCCATGCCTTCATCTCCTCCCGACTGGACTTTTGCAACTCACTTCTTCTTGGCATCAGCTCCACCTACATCAACCGACTCCAACTGGTCCAGAACGCAGCCGCCGGACTCATCACCCACACCAAATCCTGGCATCACATCACTCCAGTCCTCAAACAACTTCACTGGCTTCCCATCTCCCACCGGATCACCTACAAAATCCTGATCGTCACCTACAAAGCCCTCCACCATCTGGCCCCCCCATATCTCACTGACCTCCTCTCCCCCTACCAACCCTCACGGTCCCTCAGATCCACATCAGCCAGTCTCCTCCCCATCCACAAGTCCAACCTCCGCAGTTTTGGGGACAGAGCCTTCTCCAGGGCAGCTCCCAGGCTCTGGAACTCCCTCCCCCAACTGATCCGCAATTCCGTGTCCCTCACCATCTTCCAGTCCCGCCTCAAAACCCATCTCTTCACCTCTGCCTATCCTTAGCCCCACGTCCCCCTCCCTTTTCATCTGTGCATTAATTGCCTCATATTGTGTTTTGAATTGTATTCTGTCTTTACTTTGTGTACTAGTCATGTCTCTACTATTTATTTCATACCCCTTACATGTTTTTCCTCTACCTGCTAAATTTTTGTAAGGTGTCCTTGAGACTCTTGAAAGGCGCCCATAAATAAAATTTATTATTATTATTATTATTGCTAAGGAGGGTGTTCTTGGGAAGTTGAAAGGTCTGAAGGTGAATAAGTCACCTGGGTCAGATGGACTACACCTCAGTGTTCTGAAAGAGGTGGCTTAGAGATAATATAATAATAATAATAAATTTTATTTGTGGGCGCCTTTCAAAAGTCTCAAGGACACCTTACAGAATTTAACAAGAGTAAAAAACATATAATCGGAGTAAAATAAATAATAAAGACATCACCAATACACAAATTAAAGACAGAATTCGATCCAAAGACAAAAAAATCAAAAACACAATGTGAAGAGAGAGCAGCGGCAGCTAAACCGCGCCAGCGTACACTCTCCCTACCGACAGCCATCTTGGACACAAACTAAAATAATCACTTACACACAAAAATCATCCCCCCGCAATGGTTACCACTGTGGGGGAAGGCACAATGTCCAGTCCCCATCCCCAGTTCTCCCAAAGTCAGGCCTATTGAGGCCTCCGCAATTGCCTCTATGGAGGCCCGATGTTCCTGGCCGTTCTCACCGGGTGCTGTTGCCCCGGCGTCGGGAGAGTCCTCTCAGCGGCTGGGCCACCTGGAATGGCCGCTTCCTTACCGGAGACCGCGGCTTCCGAAGCCGACAAGGCCGCGCCAGTTTGGAGCTCCCAGGCTCCCGATGTTGAAGTCGGCGCCGCCCGCTCCGCTCCGCAGACCCGCAGCCCGGAGGTGTTAAACTCGGCGGTCACAGCTCACCGGAGCTCCAGCACCTCGATCCTGGAGTGGTGATCTTTCAAGAGTCAAGAGTGGTTCCAGAGGACTGGAAAATTGTAAATGTAATGGGCCTGTCCCACCTAGCGATTTTTTTAGGCGACTCTCATAGTCTTGTCAGGTCGCTGAAAAACTGCGACTGGACCCCCCCCCCCCCACGACAATGTCTACGACAAGCTACAAAAATCTACAACGTAGTCAACGTCAAGCTACGTTAAGCTCCCGACAATCGGCGACCCAATTGTCGTGACTTAGGACGTCCACCTACGACCACACCTACGACAACCTACGTCCACCCGCGACAAGCTACGACCCTGTCGGCATCAACTGAAGCCAAATTGCAGAAGCCCTCATGCTGAAAGATCAGCAAGACAGAAGGACAAGAAGAATGGGGAAGAAGAAGCCGAAGAAGAGGTCTGTGTGGTTGAAGCCCTTGTTCCAGAACAGACTCAGGTTGGGCCACTATGACAACCTGATGACTGTGCTCCAGCAAGAAGATGAGGCTGCATTCAGAAACTTCACCAGGCTTCCTCCTGACCTGTTTCAGGAGCTGAGGACATGGGTGGGCCCTCTCCTGGTGAAAAAGGAGACCTTCACGAGGAAGCCACTGGAACCAGGCCTGCGCCTACCTGGCATCAGGAGACTCCTACAAGAGCCTCGCCTACAACTTTCTTGTGGCCCACACACCATCAACAAGGTTGTCTGAGAGACCTATGAGGCCATCATCAATGCTTATGAAGATGAAGTCATGGACTGCCCTAGTACACCAGATGAGTGGAAGAGAGTGGCGCAGGGCTTTGATACCAGAGGAACTTCCAGCACACATGTGCGGCAGTGGACGGCAAGCATGTGGGCATCAGGTGTCCACCCAAGGAAGGTTCAATGTACTTCAACTACAAGAAGTTCCATCGTACTCATAGATGTGGTGAATGCAAACTACAACTTCCTGTTTGTGGATGTGGGCACACCTGGCAGTGTCGCAGATGGTAGGATGTGGAGAGAGACCTCCCTTGGGCAAGCTCTGGAAGAAGGAACAGCAGGCTTTCCTGATCCAGGTCCTCTGCCAGGAGAATACAACCCTGACATCCAGTACACACTGGTTAATGGATGATGAAGCCATACCCTCACACGCAGATGCCAAGGGAGCAGAGGATCTTCAACTACAGACTGTCCAGGGTTAGGAAGGTAGTGGAAAACGCCTTCGGCATCCTCGCCAGCAGATTTAGATGCTTGCTGACTACGATGGAGCAGGAGCTCAAGAATGTGGAGACCATTGTGTACGCATCATGCATCCTCCACAACCTGATCCGTACCAGACATGCAGCATCAGCAGCCATGGTGGAGGGTGACCGAGCAGACAACCAGACTGGCACCATCACACCAGGCTCATGGAGAACTGGAGGACAGGCTGCATCGATGGTGGCACTGGAGAGATTGCCAGGAAACACCAGCAAAAAGAGAGCCAAGGACCAGAGAGACCATCTCGGCACTTACTACAACTCCGAACTAGGCAGTGAACCATGGCAGAACAAGATGATCTGAAGACCAGCGGCAAACAGCCCACACCACAAACACCACAAAGCCCACCACTCCAGTAAGAGAACAAACCACAATAAAAGTCGCTTTTCAGGGCCACCCACATCCTCCCAAAACACTTTAATTTTAAATGCAGTACAATGCTTGTGTTTGTGTTTGTTTCATTGATCAAAATATATGAAAATAATTTGCTTTTCAATGCAGTGCAATTCCCTTGTGTGTGTTTGCTTTATTGATCACAATATATGAAATTTAAATATTTGAAAGCGATGCCAGGTGATGCTACTTTGAAAAATAATATCTTCATACATCAATTTGCCGTCAATATGTCAAGCATTTTCTTTTTTGATATTGAAACATACAAAAGTTTTAACAACAAAAATGCTGATCAGAACATGCAACGGTGCGTACAAAAATATTATAATCACATAAAAATTGAAATCATCTATAATAAATCTGTAAAGAATCATCACTTTAACAAAAGAAAAGTTTGATTTATTATGATTATAAAGAGATTGATTAGTAGGACTGGATGTTACAATCCCTAATATTCACTACAATTGGCATTCTTGGTTATGACCACTAGGTGAATTTGCTAACAATCAGACACATCTTCAGTTGTGTGCCTCAACGTCACTGGGTGTTTTGGCCTTTTATCACAAGACACCCTCAGTCGAGGCAGGCCCACCGCAGGTTAATCAGACCTGGGTGTGTGTCTTATTGTTAGCCTCTAGATGGTCACGTGGCAGCCCAGACAGCATCTTTCCTCTTCAGCCACAGCCAGTGACTGTTCCGTTCGGCGGCATTGGCAAGTTCTTTTATTGCCCTCCTTTGTGCCTGCCCTTTGACTCCTACTTTCCTCAGGAGCCTTGCGGTAGAACTGGCTACAAAGCCCCTGCACCCCACCTCCACTGGACACACCCTTACCCTCCAACCTCTCTCCTCTGCTTCTGCTGCAAGGTTTGAAAATCAAAGCTTTTTCCTTTCATAAGCCTTGTCCACAGCCTCCCCCCATGGGACCGTCAGCTCAATGATGAAAACACGCCGATAGGAGTTGGACCAGAGAACGAGGTCTGGTCGCAGGTTGGTAACTGCGATTTCAACTGGGAACTAAAGCCTCTGGCCTAGGTCAACACGCATTTCCCAGTCCCTGGCTGCATTCAGTGGGCATGAGTTGAGAGGCGAGGGGTTAGTACTCCGTTTCTTTCCTTCCCGGATGAAGGGAATGTTATCTGGGCATTGTAGGCATGACGTTGGTGGTAAATCTCTTGCACTCGAGTTCAGCTGCCAAACACCTCAGCACCTGGTTGTGTCGCCAGGTGTATCTGCCTTGTGTTAGGCTGCTCTTACAACCGACCAGGATGTGCTTGAGGTTTGCTGGAACTGCACACAGGGGGCAGGCTGGATCCTCTCTCAGCCAAAGATTTAGGTTTGTGGGAGAGGGAAGGACGTCATATGTGGCTCTGATAATGAAGCTCAACTTATTTGACTCCATGGTCCACAGCTCTCTCCATGAGATCTTCCTCCTCTCAATGCCATCCCACGTCATCCAGCGGCCTTGTTTGGCTTGGGATATGCCTTTGGCACACCTGGCTGCTTCTTCCTGGTGGCGCACCTCCTCCACCACCAGATGCCGACGTTCAGCTGGAGTAGCCCTTTGCCAGGTAGGTTTCATTGCTCCCAGGCCAAAGCCCCCTCGGCCTTGTTGGACATGGCCCACAATGTCCCGGTGTTGGAGGGTGGATTTTGCGTCCAGTACCACTGCTGCTGGAGTCCATTTCTTCCCTGTTGCTTGGGTTGGAGCGACACCTCTTATTATTGGGTCCCGGGATTCTGTTAGTGTCATGTCCAGCCTCACTTTGGCACATTTGTATTCCTCCACCAGGCTTGAGACTGGCAGTGAGAGGGCTCCATTCCCATAGAGCTCTATGCTGCTGAGGCATCTTGGTAGCCCAAAGAGCATAAAACAGTGCTTAAAAAGTCTTATAATTGCATAAAATATGAAATTCTCCATGATAAACCTATAAAGAATTAACAATTAAACAACAAAAAAAGTTTGAATTTTTACTAGATTATAAAGATCATATAACACTGCTTCTTCTTCTTCTTTTTCTTCTTCTACTTCTTCTTCTTGCGTATGGCGTGCACAGACTAAAGTTGTAGGACAACTTGTTCTATTTGATCTTATTTGATTGTGCACATCGGGTTGATTGCATTCATTGGAACCGATAGGCCAGTTGGCCTGCCTTCAGTGAATGGTAAGATTTTAGAGTCCGTTATAAAGGATGAGGTTTCTGAGTACTTAGAAGTTCATGATAAAATAGGCCAAAGTTTTTTTAGTTTTTTCTTAATGAGCTGAATAATTTGGAATTATCTTTTTAATCATGACAATATCAAATGGTCCTTCAACAATGACTTAGTTCTTTTCACTAATGTTACAGTTCAGAGGTTTGCTACATTATTGCCTTATGAGGAAAGGTTGGATGGTTGGGCTTGTATCCGACTGAGTTTAGGAGAGTGAGAGTGATCGAGAGTTCAAGTGTGTCATCCGCAGCAGCAGTGAAACAAGGAAAGTCATACTTACTGCAGCATTCCAGGCACATTCAATGCAACAATGCAAAAAAATAAATATACAATAAATTATCAGATAATCTAGGTAAACAAGACCATGATAGTGCAAGCCAAAGTACATAGTGTGAGGTGCAACCTTAGTCGTGCGTCCATTGTATTTTGATGCTGAGGTAGGGTTGTGCAGAATGGTTCAAAAGTCTGATGGTTGATGGGAATAATATTTTCTAGAACCTGCTTCCAAACTATATCTGGGAGACAAGAGCATAACCAGGATGGTTTGGGTCTTTGATCATATTTGCTGCCTTCGAGCGGAAGTACTTCCTGTAGATCCCTTTGATGGTGGTGATAGATCTTGATTGAAATATAATATCCCCACAGGTCTTGTGTATAGAAAGGAACTGCAGATGCAGGCTCACACCGAAGATATATACAAAATTCTGGAGTAACTCAACGGAACAGGCAGCATCTCTGGATAGAAGGAATGGGTGATGTTTCGGGTCGAGACCCTTCTTCAGTCTGAAGAAGGCTCTCAACTCAAAATATGACCCATTCCTTCTCTCCAGAGATGCTGCCTGTCCCGCTGAGTTACTCCACTTTTTTGTCTCTATGACACAGAGACACAATGTCTAAAGCAGAATACCGACCCGAAACATCCCCTAACCATGCTCTTCACAGAAAGTACCTGACCCGCTGAGTTACTCCAGCACTTTGTCCTTTTGCATGTTATCCAGATTCTGCAGTTCTTTATTTCAACGCATTCAACGAAATTTGGTTTCTGCAGCCATACAAAAAAAGAACCAAGACACACACCAACACAATTCAATTCACATAAACATCCATCACAGTGAGTCCTCCTCACTGTGATGGAAGGCAAAACTTAAACATATCTCTCCCCTGCACTCCCCTCTCCCCCCCATGTCAGAGTCAAAGACAGAGTCAAAGCCCCTGGCGGGCGATGTTAAATGTCCCGCAGCCATTAAAGCCACGCCGGGTGATGCAAGGCCACGCACCGGGTCTTGGTGTTGGAGCCCCGGCAGGCTCTTGGTGTTGGAGCCCCGGCGGGTGCTCACAAAGTCCCGCGGCCATTCCAAGCCGCGCGGGGCGGTGCTGTAGGCCCCGCTCCAGGTGATGTAGGCCCCTCTTCAACCCCGCAACTCGGGCGGGAGAAGTCGCCGTTGCGGAAGCCCCGAAAAGCGGTCTCCCACCATGGACCCGCGGGCTCCCGGTATTACTGTCCACAGACCTGCGGTAGGAGCTTCCGAAACTCCGGGTGTCGGGTCACAGCAGCGCTCCACCACAGCTACACCCGCTCCGGACTCGGCCAGCTCCGTGATGGTGAGTAGTTCCGCAGCTCCGCGACTGGAGCCCCAGGTCATTCCTGTTGGAGGCCGCTCCACGTTGCAGCCCCAACGACAACGGAGACCCGACAAAGAAAAGGTCGGGTCTCCCGTGCAGGGGAAAGACCTTAAAGTTCCCCCACCCCATCCCACCCCCACACACATACCCCGACAAAAAAAACAATAAAAACTACATAGAACAAGACAGAAAACAATAAAAAGACAGACGGACTGCAGAGGCCGCTGCTGACAAGAGTCACGCCGCCCAAGATATGACAAATGACAAATGACAATAAAAGGTAATTAAAAAAAAAAAATTAAATTCATTCTATTAGCTGGAAATTTGTTAATGGATAAATAATTTATGCAATTTAAAGCATGCTTATTAATACATTCACAAAAACAATATATTGTTAAAAATAATTGCATTCTTTAACATCAAATTTCTTTGTACATAGACTTTTTAATATTATATAAAGATTTTCGGAAAACAATTATTCGTACTATATTGTGTGACGTTCAATAAAAGAAATGTGCATCTGGCAAGCAATCACACTGTAAAATTCATCAAGTTCCACATGCCAATATTTGTATTAATGTTACGTTACGAACAATTTCAGAGTATCAAGTTAAATTAATATTCATAAATATTATTACTTCTCTGAAGGGAGGTTTATTGAAAAGATGACAGAAAAAAAAAGGTTTTTGATTGTATAAAACATCTTTGAAAGTTCCTGCCTTATACAGATCAATCAGAGGATATGAAAATTAAGCATGAAAGTGGATGAGACAAAGTGTACCTGGGAAACCCCTTCCTTATTATCAAACCTTATTAATGTTACGAGAGGGAGGTGCTATTATCCAAACAAATATATTGGGGACAGGAGTCACATTCTCAGCCCTTAGAGCATACTCCTTACTTTAATAATATTATCATTAACCTGGCTGTAAATTCAACTCCATTTTCCCCTGCACCTGCAGTAACCTTTCACCTCCTTGCTTGTCAGATGGAAATCTACCCTCGCCTTGAAATTATCACAGACTCTACTTCTGCCCGCAAACGACGAAAGGCATTTCTAAAATTCATGACCCATTGGGAGAAGAAAAACACTTTGCCTTGTCTCTGTCCTAAATGGATATCCCCAGAGATCAGGATAGTTTCCTAATCCATCCTGGAAAGACCTGTGAGGATAGACACAAAAAGCTGGAATAACTCAGCAGAACAGGCAGCATCTCTGAATAGAAGGAATGGATCATATATACGTCATTGGGTCATTCTGGAGCGCTAGTATGGGTATTTTGGGCTGAAGGGACTGGTTTCCAGAGGGCTAGTATGGACATTGTGGGCCAAATGGATTCTTGGAGTGGCAGCTCAGTCACTCAACCCTGATGTGCTGGCAGCTCACTCACGGCTGGTGGGCTAGCAGTTGACTCACGGCTATTCCTTGAAATTCCATTTCAAGCAGGGTGCCAGGACACCAAATTCAATTGCAGTTTCATACCACTTCAAGCAGGGTGCAAGCCACCAAATTCAGTTGCAGTTTCCTACCACTTCAAGCAGGGTGCAAGGCCACCGAATTCAAGTGCAGTTTCCTACCACTTCAAGCAGGGTGCAAGGCCACCGAATTCAAGTGCAGTTTTTACGACCACTTCAAGCAGGGTGCAAGGCCATCGAATTCAAGTGCAGTTTCATACCACTTCAAGCCGGGTGCAAGGCCACCGAATTCAAGTGCAGTTTTTACGACCACTTCAAGCAGGGTGCAAGGCCACCGAACTCAAGTGCAGTTTCCTACCACTTCAAGCACGGTGCAGGGCCACCAAACTCACGTGCAGTTTTCTGCCACTTCAAGCAGGGTGCAAGGCCACTGAATTCAAGTGCAGTTTCATGCCACTTCAAGGAGGGTGCAATTACACCGAATTCAAGTGCAGTTTCCTACCACTTCAAGCAGGGTGCAGGGCCACCAAATTCAAGTGCAGTTTCCTGCCACTTCAAGCTGGGTGCAAGGCCACCAAATTCAAGTGCAGTTTCATGTCACTTCAAGCAGGGTGCAATGCCACCAAATTCAAGTGCAGTTTAATGCCATTTCAAGCAGGGTGCAAGGCCACCAAATTCAAGAGCGGTTTCATGCCATTTCAAGCAGGGTGCAAGGCCACCAAATGTAAGTGCAGTTTCATGCCATTTCAAGCAGGGTGCAAGACAACCAAATTGAAGTGCAGTTTTATGCCATTTCAAGCAGGGTGCAAGGCCACCAAATTCAAGTGCAGTTTCCTACCACTTCAAGCAGGGTGCAAGACAACTAAATTGAAGTGCAGTTTAATACCATTTCAAGCAGGGTGCAAGGCCACCAAATTCAAGTGCAGTTTCACACCATTTCATGCAGGGTGCCAGGCCACCACATTCAAATGCAGTTTCATACCATTTCAAGCATGGTGAAACCACCAAAAAACCACTATAAAAACACACAAAACACCACATAAACACCACACTCACAGTTCAGTAGGTATTCAGTGTGTTCAGTTGATTCACAGCTCACACAGAGTCGTGACCTCTCCCTCCCCCATCTTGCAGAGACTGAGGCACAACCACACATCCTGGTTTTATAATCCCTCCCCCCTCCAATTGGAACGGGCGTGGCCTTCATGGCGTGATTGACAGGAGAGAGATTCTCAACAATTTTTTAAACACTAATAAAACTTTTATTTTTCATTGATGGGAAGAATCCTCTGCACCTGATGAGCGGCGGGGGACTGAGTAATATGGCCAAAAATCACAGCCATAAGTGGTTTTATCGTTATAGTTAAAATCAATATATAGTGCAAACAGGAAGTTGTCAAGTTTCCAACAACAACCATTTTTGTTTGCAGTGCAGCATTTCAAAGCAGTTACCACCACCAACAACACCCATTTTTGTTTGCAGTGCAGCATTTCAAAGCAGTTACCACCACCATCAACAACCATTTGCAGTGCAGCATTTCAAAGCAACCACATTTTCATTTTCAAACCACATTAAGGGCACTCACAGTTGAGTAGACATGTGCTGTGTTATTCACAGCTCAGAGAGACGTGACCCTCTCGCTTCCTCCATCATGCAGAGACTGAGTGAGGCACAACACTTCCGGGTTTTATAGTCCCTCCCCCCTCCCAACAGCAGGGGCAGCAGAGAGAATGTCAACATTCTTTAAACATTAATAACTCTTTTATTTTTCATCGAAGGGAAAAATCTTCGTCCGCAGCGGAGGGGTACTCTGAGTAAGATGGCCAAAACTCACAGCTGTAAGTGGCAGCTTTTTTCAAAAATAATGAAACAGAAAACAGGAAGTGGTCAAGATCTTACTTTTAGTAATATAGATTCTTAATTACCCTCAGATATAGTGTGTGCAGGCTAGTCTTGCTCGATCTCTCTTCTCAGTTCAACGTATCCTTAAGCCAGGAATCAATCTAAGCTTGGCACTAATGGACCAACTATATCCTTCGTTATAAATGGAAATCAAAACTAAACATAGCGCCCAAAGTAAGATCTCTCCAAATCTCTGTACAATTTCAGCAAGACCTTTTTCAGTTTAAATCCCTTTGCTATGAAAGCTAATGTACTGTTTGCCTTCAGAAAAAAAAATCTGCTGGATCATTAATTTGATTCCATGTAGATTTACCAAAACATGAGCACCTCCTTACTGAATAACATCTACATAGGTCAGCTGATAAAACTGACCTCTGCAGTTCCTTGTTTCTACATTTCACCGCTCCATTGTGAAATCTCCTTAAAGTATGCCTCCTTTAAAGAAGTTCGCTTCCTCTCTCTAACAGGAGTTCTGTGAGTCCCTCTCTCACTGTTCCCCATTTATGGACTGTAGAGAGCACTTTACTGTATCCATGTTCTCCTGAGATGCTCCCGTTGAGCTACTCCAGCACTTTGTGCCTTCTTTGATAAAACAATATGTCACTGGATATTCGGATGAGCACAGGCCCAATTTAGGTTGCTGTTCGGTGTTGAGTTCAGTGTCGAGTTCAGTATTGATTTGGTTCTGATTGGAGTGCTGCTATTGTTTCATTAGCCCTGCATTAGGAAATCAACACTAAAAATAACATTCCTAAATTACAATTTAGACACAGTGTATGATTGTGAAAGTGCATAAAATGTGGACCAAGATCAGCATCAATCAGATGGCTTAAAAAGCTCATACATAATGAATGAGCACTTAAATAATTATCAAAATGACAACAGGCAATCAAGCTGTATTCCATTTGGAGCTTAAAAAACAGAAAATGTTTTCATTTATTTTTTTGTGTGTGCAGAATTTGCTGCCTATCTGGTTTCTTGAAGCATTTGGTCACAGTTTAATCTGGACATGTGTGAGATATTGCACTTTAGGGGGTCAAATGGACAAGTAAAGTATACAATGAATGGCAGGACATTTCAGAGATTGATGTACAGAGGAATCTTTGATTGCAAGTGGATAGAGTGGTAAAGAAAGTGTACGGTATGCTTGCATTCATGGTTTGGGATGTCGAGTATAAAAACAGAGTTCCTGTTGCAGTCATATAAAACTTTGGTTCGGCCACATTTGGAACATTGTTTGCAGTTCTAGTTGCTGCATTACAGGAAGGATGTAGAGGCATTGGAGAGGATACAGAAGAGGTTCTTCAGGTTGTTTCTTGGATTGGAAAGTATTAGCTATAAGGAGGGGTTGAACCAACTTAGCTTATTTTCTCTTGAGGCTGAGGGACGACCTGATAGAAATCAATAAACTTGCTTTGTCTTTGATGGTGTTAAGCTTCTTGAGAGTTGCCTCTACAAGG
This sequence comes from Amblyraja radiata, assembly GCF_010909765.2. Classification (NCBI taxonomy): domain Eukaryota; kingdom Metazoa; phylum Chordata; class Chondrichthyes; order Rajiformes; family Rajidae; genus Amblyraja; species Amblyraja radiata. The sequence continues at coordinate 47,292,734 of NC_045957.1, read as the reverse complement.
AGATGAGTTGCTGCTTCTGACCTTTTCGTATGATTAGCTTTTTAGTATGAGTGCAAATATATTGCTAAATCACTTTCACTGCCTGCATTATAGTGACTTTGACTTCATCTGAAAACCTGTGTATTTGTGTGTGTGTGTCCATCCATGTACGCACATGTATGCCAAGTCCCATGTTTTATGTGCACATAAATAAACATGGTGGCAAATGACACAAAGTTTAATGATTTAACATATATTGCAGAAAGAAGAATAAAATATTAAAGATTTTTTTTATTTTCTTGGGGTGGAGGAAGTTGAAGGGAATGTGCAAAATAACAAGTATTTTAGATAGGTTAGATAGTCAGAAACTTCTCTCCATAGCAGATATGTTTAAAGTTATAGGGTATTGGTTTAAGATAAGTGGTACGAGGTTTGGAGAGGATCTGATAAATAATTTCTTCACCCAGAGGTGGTTGGAATCTAGAATGGACTGCTTGAGAAGCTCACAAAGTGCTGGAGTAGCACAGCAGATCAGGCAGTATCTCTGGAGAACATGCATTGGTTACATTTTGGAACTCGAATCTGAAGTTCTTTGTTTCTACTGCTTGTAAAAGTGGTGGAGCCAGGTATTGCAATGCATAAAAACATTGCAAAAGAATGTAAGTAAAAAAAATCCACAAAACAATTAGGTATAAGAATTAAGATTAATTAAAGTAACAAAACACTTAACTGCACTTATTTTTCTAATCCAGGTCAGTGTCTTTTGTTAACCATGGGCTGTATAAATATTGTGCATCCAAACCCTCAGCTCATTTGATCTCACATTTACACTGTAGATACAGTGGTGGAAGTGGGAGATTAGAAACCTCTACATGAGGTGTAGCAGGAATATTTTATGCAGATGGGTTTTGTGTTATATAGTCTTCAGGCTACAATTATACTGTCATGGCAGTTGGTATGAAGCTTAAATTGTTGGCATTGCTGCTTGCACATACTGATGTTCTATCTATGAGATTGCAGGGTGACTTGGACAGGTTGGGGGAGTGGGCAGATGCATGGTAGATGAAGTTTAATGTGAATAATGTGAGGTTATCCACTTTGGTAGCAAAAACAGGAAGGCAGATTACTATCTAAATGGCGTCAAGTTGGGAAAAGGGGAAGTACAACGGGATCTAGGGGTCCTTGTACATCTATCTATATCTATCTATATCTATATAATATTAAAACTGTGTGGCTGCTGGCTGGCTGTGTGTGGGTGTGTGTTTCTGCCTGACTTGTGGCTGCCAGCCTTTGATTCGTTGCTACGCCGACGTGAGACCCAGAAACGCCGAGTTTTTTTCCATTTCGGTAGAGATTTCACTTTTCATTCCAAGTATCCACTCCTCATTAAATTTTGTCGTCTTTATGTACACATTTTTAATAAAATCCTTCTCCCCCCCCCCCCCCCCACTCACTAATTTTGTCGCCTCCTGCTGGCCAGCGACCATAACGGCTGCTGGCGCCCGCATCTCGCTTCAAAGACGCCGTTTAAAAACAGCCGCACTGCTGATTTCTGAGCCGCTTGAGTTGGAGGACCACGTCTCCCGTGGGAGCTACGGGTAGGGAACGGCTGCGTTGGGGGAGCAATCCCAATGGGTCTGCACTTGGTCTAGTCAGTCTATGAAAGTAAGCATGCAGGTAGAGCAAGCAGTGAAGAAAGCGAATGGCATGTTGGCATTTATAACAAGAGGAATCGAATATAGAAGCAAAGAGGTCCTTCTGCAGTTGCACAGAGCCCTAGTGAAACCACACCTGGAGTATTGTGTTCAGTTTTGGTCCCCTAATTTGAGGAAGGACATTCTTGCTATTGAGGGAGTGCAGGTTAGGTTTACAAGGTTAATTCCGGGATGGTGGGACTGTCATATGCTGAGAGAATGGAGCAGCTGGGCTTGTACACTCTGGAGTTTAGAAGGATGAGAGGGGATCTCATTGAAACATATAAGATTGTTAAGGGCTTGGACATGCCAGAGGCAGGAAACATGTTCCCGATTTTGGGGGAGTCCAGAACCAGGGGCCACAGTTTAAGAATAAGGAGTAAGCCATTTAGAACGGAGACGAGGAAACACTTTTTCTCACAGCGAGTGGGAACGGGGTACTCAAGACACAATTGTGGAGATTTTTTTTTTAACATTACAAATCACAGGATGATGTAAGTTTTCTGATATAAAAATAGAACTGAAGAAAGTCTGTGGAATTCTCTGCCTCAGAGGACGGTGGATGCAGGTTCTCTGGATGCTTTCAAGAGAGAGCTAGATAGGGCTCTTAAAAATAGCGGAGTCAGGGGATATGGGTAGAAGGCAGGAACGGGGCATTGATTGGGGATGATCAGCCATGATCACATTGAATGGCGGTGATGGCTCGAAGGGCCGAATGACCTACTCCTGCACCTATTGTCTATTGTCTATTGTATTTATCTTTAGGAACTATAGTATTGCAGGCGTTACCTCCGTGCTTCTATTTCTACTAATACATTTGCCAGATCTGGCTGATGATTATTTGGTAATGTGGAGAGACAGGCTATGAATTGATTTGCTTGGGAAGAGCAGACCTATATCGAAGCCCTTAATGTGAACCGGAATGTGATAACTTCCCAATGTCTTTATTGAGTCATAGAGCATGGAAACAGGGCCTTTGATCCATCTCGTCCATACTGACCAAGACGCTACATCTAAGCTTGTCCTATTTGCCCGCAGTTGGTCCATATCCCTCTAAACCTTTCCTATATATGTACCTGTCCAATTGACTTTTAAGTGCTGTTATACTATCTGCCTCAACTACCTCCACTGGCAACCTATTCCATATACCCATCACTGAGTGAGCAATTTATCTCAGCAAGAAAAATGAAGTGATCCCACTAGTAAGTGAAATGAAAGAAACTTCAGATGTAGAAACTTGATTCTAGATAACAAATAATACTGGAAATACTCAGTAGGTCGATGATGAGGCTTTGACCTGAACCTTCTCTTCTCACTGATGCTGCCTGACCTATTAAGTATTTCCAGCATTTTCTGTTTTTATTTCAGAAGTGATATAATAACCAAAAGAATTTGACAGAGAAATTTAAAAGGAATGTTAACAGAAAAAGTGCAAATCAAAAAAATATAAATATAGCAATAAAATATTAATGGCATACTGGCATTTTATTGCCATACTGTTTTTGCCATCGGTTATCTTTATGTTGCAATGATTTATTGATAATATGCATGGACTATGATCAAAATTGAATTTTCCAAAGTGCATCCCTAAGGACATTGTGAATATGATGTACTGTCAAAGACCTGTTTCTATATTGTTATAACATTATCTGTGTAATTTCTTGTATAAGAGAATAAGAACAATCTCATCAAGAGTGCATTCCAACAGAAGCCAATTTATGTGTGCTGAAACATATAATTATCTGTTTTGTTGTGTTTAAATAATGTTGATGTGTATTTACTTTCTATTTGTAAAGACTGGCTGAACTTAAACCTCAGAGAATTCTATATAATTAAAATATGAGATCAATGATGCAATGTAAAATGGATAGAGGACACAGATGTAGCAAACAGATTGATTTATACATTCTGAAATGATCAATTATTTCTGCAATCACAGTGACTCCGAGAGTAGATGTACTCTGGTGAGCCACAGAGAGGAGGTAAAACTCTGGCCTGATCACTGAATTTATCAAGGTGAGTTTAGATCACTATGAGCTACGGAAGTCAGCAATTGCGAATTGTGTTGCTCTGAATGCAGGGCGGCATGGTGGCAGAGTTGCTGACTTAAGGGCCTGTCCCACTTAGGCAATGTTTAGGCGACTGCCGGCGACAGTCACAGTCGTAGTGGGACGCCGAAAAACCTGCTTCTCTGGACCCACCATATGACAATGTCTACGACAAGCTACCACCTGCTCGATGACAAGCTACATCAACCGGCGACACAATTCCTCGCAACTTGGGACGTCCACCTACGACAACCTACGAACACACAGGCGACAATCTACGACAACTGAAGTCATCTTACGTCCACCCACGACAAGCTACGACCCTGTCGGAGACAACTGAAGCCAACTGAAGACAATTCAGTCGCCGGTTGACATAGGTTGACGTCGGTAGTCGCCAATGGAATTCACCGAAGTCAGCACCCGGCGCCAACCAACGTCACCTGGTGTCATCCTGGCGACAATCTACGACAGCACCTACGACAGGGGAAGACAGACAACGTCAAGCACATTGTAGCCGAAAGGTTTTGAACATTTCAAAATCCAGCAGTGACAAGAAATAAGTCACAACACTTGAGGAGACAACTCACGACAATAAAGGCGTCATCCCGTGCCACCCCGCAATCATGTAGCGACAGCCTATTTTTCCGGCTGTCGCCGAAAAAATCGCCTAAGTAGGACAGGCCCTTTACAGCGCTTACAGCGCCTACAGCGCCAGAGACCCGGGTTTGATCCTGAATACGGGTGCTGACTGTATGGAGTTTGTACGTTTACCCCATGACCTGCATGGGTTTTTTCTGAGAACTTCGGTTTCCTCCCACGCTCCAAAGATGTACAGGCTTGTAGGTTAATTGTCCTGGTATAAATGTAAATAATGTACCTAGTGTTAATGTGCGGGGATTGCTGGTTGGTGAGGTCTCGGTGGGCCGAAGGGCCTGTTTCCGCACTGTATCTCTTAAACTAAAACTAAACTGAATTACTATTCAATGAAGCTTATAATGTGTAAATATGTGGATGTTGGTTGTTGAATACTCTAACCTAGCTGTGGATTGGTTGTGGTATTTTGGGTACAATACATGGAGCATATTTGTGCTCTAATGCCAAAGTTGGGGTTGTACCTTAATGGATTCATTTATGATTGGCAGATAGTTCTTTAGTTTTTCTTATAATTTAGTTGTAAACATTACCACTTTGTATTCATGTTCTGTGCCAAAGTATGCATCGAAATGCATACTTACATTCTTCACCTAGAGATAATCACCATAATGTTCGCACTTTAGGATGTGATTTGCAGCCATTTTTGATGTGAAAACCTAAATCATAACCTATCCATAAAATATTGATTTGGTTTCTAGCATTGGCATTGCCATATAATTAATCATTCTGACAAATATTGTGTTCAGATTTAACTAAATTTAGAGCAAAGCACCCTGTGCAATGTACATTTGATATCCATTCGTAACCCTTTTTAGCGTTTAGGTGGTCCTGGCTTGCGATTTAGCATCTGTACAGATCCAGTTTCAGTTTTATGCCATTCCTGGTTTGTGACTGTTGTGATCCCCTTCAGCTTCAAAGAAGTATTGGCACATAGTAGAGAACAATGAAGGGCTTGAGAGAGGTGTTCCTCGTGTTCACACGGAGAGGGCAGGGCAGAGATGTGCACAGATTAGCGGTCAGAAATACCCGATTAACAAGTTCCCCTTGGGTTTTGTACTTAATCAAAACAAAATGAATCAGATCAAAACTATTACACAGTCAGAGTCTAAACTAAGATACAAGGATCCTTAGTGATGTTGAATGTACTGTATTTTTTAGAATCTATTCATTGTTTATAGCTAGTTCAATTGAGAAACTGATAGCGTAAACTTTTGGTACCAAGCCACTCTATTGCTTCGATCAATAGGCACTGATAAAGATGATTTTACTGAATCAACCATTAGGATTGGGGAAACATTTTCCACTTTGTATATCACTAAATTATTCCCCTTCTGTTAATTAAAAAGTCTAACATTTCTTTCCTGCAAGTACAGAAAGGGATTCAACCTCCTGCAGTGTTCATGCAAGGTTTGGGCAAGTATGTAGGTATGACTCGTGAATCTCTAGTGGATTAGTGGAGTAGTAAAATGTTCACAAACATACTTTTAATGATGGAATGGCCTCTGCATAAAAGATTCCCTCATTCTGACATTTTAATGTTTGAACATTAATTTGAAAAGGCAGCCTTATTAACCAAAAATATACTTGCTCAAAAAAAAATTAATCTGTTTAAAATCTAATCACAGTAAAATACAATTATTTTGTTCCATCATGTTATAGGCTGTTTATGTTTCTATATTGCATCCGCACACACCTGAACATCACAGCTGACCTTTCAAATATTTGCATCCTGTACATCATCTAAATATCTTCTGCTGATTGGCATTTATAGCTGCAATTTTTGGGAATGTTTATTTCCTCCCACATTGTCGTAGAATTTAAATTGTTAAGGTTTCAGTGACATACAATTTTAGTTACTGCATCATTTTATTCAAGTTTCTGTCTGAAAAATGTAAAGGTAATGAAAAGTGTACCTACTTGTAACTTTTAATTTGCAATTTGCAATGCTTCATGGCTATGGAAAAAACAGCAATTAGAATTGTATGAATAGAAATTGCAGTGTACCTCTGCTGGCATGTACAATTCCCCTTTTCACCTGCTTTGGCTAGGGCCAATGTGAGGCACGTGCTGATTTATGAACTGTAATGATAAGCAGTAATATATAATCAGTATTTTTGGAAATAGTTGGGCTCTGGGAAACCTTGAATGAATGACAGATATTATATTACTCCATTTTGATCATGAAAGAAGAAAAAATATATCAGCAATTGATTATGAAATACTGATTTCTCATGTAATACCATATTTTGTCAGCAGATGTTGCTTGGGCAAGTTCATCTTAAAAAAAATGCAAATAGAAAAATAATGTGAAGAAATCAGTAAGAAAAAATTCCTTGAATAAGGAGAAATTATGCAGCCAATTGACATGAACTTTGAATTCTCCTATTTCACGTACCCTCCTACCCCATCTCCCCTTCTCATCCACTGAGTTCCTGCTCATCACTGATACTAATCCTAACCCCCACCACCCAGTGCACCTTTCTTTCCACTCTCCCCTACCTACAGTATGCTGATGTCCCTTACCCCACCCCCCTCCCCCACCACCAGCTCATTGCTTCCATCCCTCCCTATCCTGATTCTCCCATTTTTCTTCTCCCTCTAACATCTTCTACCCACCATCCTTCCCTATGGTTCTACATTACACTCTCCATCTTCTTTCCTCGTCAGATTCCACCATTTTCATACTTTTGTTTTATCTACCTCCTGCCTTGGTTACTATCTCCACCAATCTCTTCCGCACCTGACTCATCTGCCGATCAACCAACCCCTCCTTATCCGGATCCAATTATCCCTTGCCAGGTCTTGCCCCACCTCTTCCCCTCACCTCTTTCCACTAGCTGGCTCCCCTCTCCTCTAGTCTTGAAAAACTCTCAACCTGAACTGTTCATCCACAGATGCTTCTTGACACACTGAATCTCTCCAACTGTTTTTTTGCTCAACGTTCCAGCATCCACATTTTCTTGTATCTCAAAATTATATATTTATTATTGTAGACTATTTTTATACAATAATGAATATAAATTTTCATCCATATTGTGGTGGGGCAGGTAAACATGGGACCTCTAGGGCAAGGAAGGTATAATTTTTATCACGTAGAACCATGCAATGGAGTGCTTATAATTGAATCAGGAACCTGATCATGATGAAGGAGCAGTGCCTAAGGCAGATCATGTACACCGGGGAATCTTGTCTGAGGTGGTTTATGAAGACTTACAGGGAAAGTTCACCACCTGCAATACATCTGCATATGTTCCCAATAGCAGCGAAGGTTACCAAGGCCTCCAGCATTCAACTCGCACATTCCCAGGCACACAGAAGCAGTGAGCTGCTTTTCCAAGTACTACTCCCCTAAAGGTAAAACACTAGGGTGTTCCATGAAAACACCAATATTCTCTTGAGAGTCATGTTCTGAATTACACAGCCACGTGTGTGTTGATGCACACACAAAACCACTCTGCATAGATGTCAATTTAATTGGATCCTATAATTGGGAACTGAGGGCCTTGTGCTGTAGTCATGGTGAGCTCAGCACTTTGTTAAGGTGCACAAAAATGCTGGAGAAACTCAGCGGGTGCAGCAGCATCTATGGAGCGAAGGAAAATAGGCAACGTTTCGGGCCGAAACCCTTCTTCACTGTGTTACATTTTCAATATCAGCATGGCTCACTGCATCTGCTGCTGCAAGTGAGTGTGGTGGCAGTTGAATCTCAGACATACAATGCCTTCACACCACAGCTGCTGCTACTACTTGTTATTATTCTTGTTCTTGAAGTGAGCACACAGCACACTAAGAGTACTGAGACTTAATTACCTATTTACCTATGGACACCAATACATAACAATCCATAGTAATCTATGTGTGTGAAAATATTTATGTACATATCTCATGGGGTAATCTTGTTAATATAGAGCTGACCAGGGATTCTTTGTATAACTTCCTGTGCCACAGACTTGACAGCACCAGTGATGAAGAGAAAAATGAACAATGCATTGTCCAAGAGATTGAATAGTGAACATTTTTGTTTTATGCCATGGTTTAAATATAGATCATGTTTGCAATAGTTGAAAAGTTTCAAATAATTTCATTGTCCTATCTGGGACACATGACAATAAACACTCTTGTTTAGGAGGCATCAAATAGAATCGAGCTGAGGTGAATGTATACAAATACTTTATTTTTAGTTTAAGAAAAATGAAGTAGAACGTTGCAAAATGAGAACAGTTTTGCTCACTGTTCTGCAATCTGCAATCCTGTATTGTACAAGAATTGCATAGCTCCTGACCAGGTGGAAAACAAGACACTTGAGTCAGCCCAAGTGGTCAAAGGACCCCTCAGTTGTGGAGATTTTTTTTTAACATGACAAATCAACAGGATGATGTAAGTTTTCTGATATAAAAATAGAACTGAAGAAAGTCTGTGGAATTCTCTGCCTCAGAGGGCGGTGGATGCAGGTTCTCTGGATGCTTTCAAGAGAGAGCTAGTTAGGGCTCTTAAAAATAGAGGAGTCAGGGGATATGGGGAGAAGGCAGGAACGGGGTACTGATTGGGGATGATCAGCCATGATCACATTGAGTGGCGGTGCTGGCTCGAAGGGCCTAATGGCCTACTCCTGCACCTATTGTCTATTGTCTATTGTCTATTGAAATTCTAAAATATATTTGGAAGAAGGATTGAGAAGAGGTTTTCTTTGCCGTTTGAAAGAGAGGCCAAAGGCAGTACAGAAAGCTACTTCCATAAGTGTTGTTGAAATAATGCTGGAGATGGAGGCTGGTTTCAAGCATATTTGGGAGTCAGAGCAGGGACAGTGATCAGAGTTGACAAAGTTGCCCAGCCTTCTTGGAGGCAAAACTAATCAACATCCATGTGAGGGTGGAAATTTTACAACTCCAGGAGATTCGTGTGAGCTATAACGACATACTTTCACAACCTTCCACCAACTTTCAGATATTTAAGTGGCTAAATTCAGTGGACACCAAAATCAGTTGGGGGGATTGGGGCGGATGATGAATTGTATCTGCTGACTGCAAATAGGAAGCATGACCACGCTATGTAGTGAGTCTGTCTCTCCCTCCACCTCTTCACCAGCTGCTTGTTATGTTGTACGTGCCGTCCGCTCTTTCTCTCAATGATGCAAGGGGAGCAGTACCCAATGCAGCTGTGGCTGGAAGCAACTGGTTGTTGGAAATCCCTTGAAACTAACAATAATAATAATAATAATAAATTTTATTTATGGGCGCCTTTCAAGAGTCTCAAGGACACCTTACAAAAATTTAGCAGGTAGAGGAAATACATGTAAGGGGAATTAAATAAATAGTAGAGACATGACTAGTACACAAAGTAAAGACAGAATTCAATACAAAACACAATATGAGGCAATTAATGCACAGATGAAAAGGGAGGGGGACGTGGGGCTAAGGATAGGCAGAGGTGAAGAGAGGGGTTTTGAGGCGGGACTGGAAGATGGTGAGGGACACGGAATTGCGGATCAGTTGGGGGAGGGAGTTCCAGAGCCTGGGAGCTGCCCTGGAGAAGGCTCTGTCCACAAAACTGCGGAGGTTGGACTTGTGGATGGAGAGGAGACCGGCTGATGTGGATCTGAGGGACCGTGAGGGTTGGTAGGGGGAGAGGAGGTCAGTGAGATATGGGGGGGCCAGATGGTGGAGGGCTTTGTAGGTGAGGATCAGGATTTTGTAGTTGATCCGGTGGGAGATGGGAAGCCAGTGAAGTTGTTTGAGGACTGGAGTGATGTGATGCCAGGATTTGGTGTGGGTGATGAGTCGGGCGGCTGCGTTCTGGACCAGTTGGAGTCGGTTGATGTAGGTGGAGCTGATGCCAAGGAGAAGTGAGTTGCAGTAGTCCAGTCGGGAGGAGATGAAGGCATGGATGAGTCTTTCAGCAGCGGGAGGTGTGAGAGAGGGTCTGAGTTTGGAGATGTTGCGGAGATGAAAGAAGAAGGTTTTAATGACATGGCGGATGTGAGGCTCAAGGGAGAGGGTGGAATCAAAGATCACGCCAAGGTTGCGGGCCTGGGGAGATGGGGAGACAGTGGTGCCGTCGATGGTAAGAGTGGGGTTATTGATTTTGCTGAGTGTGGCTTTGGAGCCTATGAGGAGGAATTCTGTCTTATCGCTGTTGAGTTTGAGGAAATTATGTTGCATCCAGGTTTTTATAGCTGACAAACAGGAGTTCATATGGGAGAATATGTCCTTCAGCATCTGCTGTTGCCATGCCCTGGAGATTTGACTACTTAAATAATATATAGAAAGCGCAAAACATTGATAGAGTTGTAGCAACCGTCAGATAGCAACAAAACAGGTAATTGATAATTTCTTTAAATAGCACAGGCTGAAGAATGGTGGGATCTATTCAGCTTTTGAACACGTTCAATAATACAACGTTGGAGAAATTGATTCCAATTCCGGAAAATGCCACTGCAAACTAATTGAGATTATTGTGTGGCACTTGTAGATTTTGCTCATATTCATTTATGTCTTAAATGACATCTCCCTGCTACAGAAAGATTAAAAGAGTGGGGATTTTAAAATGTGAAGCACAGGTAAAAGTTGATGGAGAAGAGAATGTAGTCTCTCCCTCTCCTGGTTAGTTCCTGCTATTGGAAATACGTCTGAAATTGGTATTGGTATTAGTTGCCTTTGGACAAATTATCATCTGTGAATCATCTCACAGGCGAGCTCTACAGAATAGTTGCAGGGAGTGGAGAGAAGCCACTAGTTGTACCTGGCTGTTGTTATCCAGAATATTGATGACAGGGATCTTTATAAAGCTTGGTTTATGCTCTATTGTGGACCCAGGCTGTGGGGTGCTGAGGGTGAGAACATCACAAGGCTCCTATGTACTGTTGCTCTGCATTGGAAACATGCTCATTCCCCTCTCCACAGTCTATATACAATAGCAATCCCAGTGATTCCCATTTGTGATAAAAGATTATCTGCAATTGGAATCCGGGTTAAGAAATCGAACTTCTAGTGTGATTCATTTTGCCTTAAGGCCCTGTCCCACTTACGTGTCCTTGGCACGCAAATTACGCGACCTCGTCGTCGCGTTGAGGCGCATGGGCATTGTGTGGCCGCGCGGGGCCGGTCCCACTGAGATGCACGGAGGGGTATGTAGTTGTGCGCGATATCGCGCGGCGCTCCAAAGTTTTGTAGCGAACAAAATCTTCGTGCACCACCGGTCTGTCGCGTAAGTGACGGCCAAAGTGGGACAGGCCCAAGACTCTGGCGTGATAAGGACACGTAAGTGGGACAGGGGCTTTAGTTACTGGTAGAAGCACAATTTGTCCTGTGAAAGAGGCCTTTTACCTATGCAGGTCACGATAGTTTGGAGTTGCTGTTTCTACAGGCCATACCTGGGTTATAAATGCCCGACTTATGGACACTGTACATATAAACAAGCTCCCATAATATTATTGACTTCAGAAATCAATATATGAACTGTTGTTTGTTTCCTATGCACAGCACATAACTTGAGTCTGTAGGGTGGCAAAGTGGTGCAGCTGGTAGAACTGCTGCCTCAGAGTGGCAGAGATCCATGTTCAATCCTGACCTCGGTTACTGTCTGTGTGGAATTTGCTCATGCTCCCTGTGACCCCGTGGGTTTCTAACAGATGCTCCACTTTCCTCAAAAATTTGTAGGTTAATTTGAATCTGTGAAATTGCCTCCAATATGTAGGAAATGGATTAGAGAGTGGGGTAAAATTGAACTAGTATGAATGGGTGATTGATGTGTGGAGTCTGTGGGCCTGTTTCCATACTCTATCACTGAACTGACCTTCTGGAAGAACAATTCCACTGGGAAAGTAGATGGAGTATCATACTAAAATTCTCAAGAGGTGTACATGTATTTTCAAAGGGAAATGATGACTAACAAACTGGATGTCAGAGAAACTAGATTTGAAAATATCAGAAGAAACTGATTGTGAATCAGTGATTGAGACCAGGCATTAAAAACATCACCACAACTCTATCTCCCTTCCAGCAGTCCTAACGGGTGATAATGCAAGGTCACTCTTCCATGCACCTCTTCATGTGCTTGTTGCCTCCCTTATTTTATTTTATTTTCCTACCTGGCAAGCTTGCACCAGATGTAAAGTATTGATTGAGTTTGAAACTCGAACACTGAATGTAAGGAAACTCTGTCTAATAAAAGCAACAGCACAATTCATTCTGCTAACGAGCCCTGGTCACTTAACCTCACTGCCTCGATAGTGACAACAATGATGCCACAGAGAATATTGACTGCATTGAATATTGAAAATAATGTCTCCTGGCCATTATTTCTATGTTGCATTGAGTCGGTGAAACTTTGTAGCAAAGAAGAACTCCATACAATGTCCCGTGGCATCAATCTTGAGCTCTCTGGAATTATGGCTAGGATATTAACAGCTTATTGATTTCATTTTAGTTGTAAGGTAGAATATATTTATCTGTTCATTTCTAAGATAAGCCGAATAACTATTACTTGGCATTCGGCTATTGGCTGTGGGAATCACTGTAGTCGAGAGATAGTGCAGTATATAAACAGAATATTGCAACAAATCAGCAGTAATGGCATGCTAAAGATCCTGTGCTTGAACAGATATGTGGGCTCACATATTCTGTCACAGTGGCCTGCTTATTAAGATCACAATTGAGTTCTAAGCATAGATGGGGGAGGGGGGATTTCATTTTTTGTTTCTCTAAGTAAAATCTCTTTTAGGTTCTGCAGTTTTTTTAGTTTAGTTTAGAAATACAGTGCGGAAAAAGGCTCTTCAGCCCCCCAAGTTTGCGCCGACCAGCGATTAGAAATATAGAAACATAGAAAATAGCAGGAGCAGGCCATTTGGCCCTTCGAGCCAGCACCGGCATTCATTGCGATCATGGCTGATCATCCCCAATCAATAACCCGTGCCTGCCTTCTCCCCATATCCCTTGACTCCACTAGCCTCTAGAGCTCTATCTAACTCTCTCTTAAATCCATCCAGTGATTTGGCCTCCACTGCCCTCTGTGGCAGGGAATTCCACAAATTCACAACTCTCTGGGTGAAAAAGTTTTTACTCACCTCAGTCTTAAATGGCATCCCCTTTATTCTACGACTGTGGCCCCCGGTTCTGGACTCGCCCAACATTGGGAACATTTTTCCTACATCTAGCTTGGCCAGTCCTTTTATAATTTTCTATGTTTCTATAAGATGCCCCCTCATCCTTCTAAATTCCAGTGAATACAAGCCCAGTCTTTTCAATCTTTCCTCATATGACAGTCTCGCCATCCCAGGGATCAATCTTGTGAACCTACACTGCACTGCCTCAATCACAAGGATGTCCTTCCTCAAATTAGGAGACCAAAACTGTACGCAATACTCCAGATGTGGTCTTACCAGAGCCCTATACAACTGCAGAAGAACCTCTTTACTCCTATACTGAAATCCTCTTGTTATGAAGGCCAACAATCCATTAGCTTTCTTCACTGCCTGCTGTACCTGCACGCCAACTTTCAGTGACCTGTGTACAAGGACACCCAGGTCTCGCTGTACCTCCCCCTTACCTAACCTAACCCCATTGAGATAATAATCTGCCCCCTTGTTTTTGCCACCAAAGTGGATAACCTCACATTTATCTATATTATACTGCATCTGCCACGCATCTGCCCACTCACTCAACCTGTCCAGGTCACCCTGCAATCTCCTAACATCCTCTTCACAGTTCACACTGCCACCCAGCTTTGTGTCATCCGCAAACTTGCTAGTGTTGCTCCTAATTCCCTCTTCCAAATCATTAATATATATGGTAAACAGTTGCGGCCCCAACACCGAGCCTTGCGGCACTCCACTCGCCACTGCCTGCCATTCTGAAAAGGACCCGTTTACTCCTACTCTTTGCTTCCTGTCTACCAACCAATTTTCTATCCACGTCAACACCCTACCATATGCTCTAATTTTAGTCACCAGTTTCCCGTGCGGGACCTTATCAAAGACTTACTGAAAGTCTAGATACACTACATCCACTGGCACCCCTTCATCCATTTTACTTGTCACATCCTCAAAAAATTCCAGAAGATTAATCAAGCATGATGTCCCTGTCATAAATCCATGTTGACTTTGGCTAATCCTTTTACTGCTATCCAAATGCCCCGTTATTACCTCTTTAATAATTGACTCCAGCATCTTTCCCACCACCGAAGTCAGGCTAACTGGTCTGAAATTCCCAGTTTTCTCTCTCGCTCCTTTCTTGAAAAGTAGGATAACGTTACCTATCCTCCAATCCACAGGAACTGATCCTGAATTGATCGAACTTTGGAAAATAATCACCAATGCGTCCATTATTTCTAGAGCCATCTCCCTGAGGACCCTGGGATGTAGACCATCAGGCTCAGGGGATTTATCATCCTTCAGTCCCATTAGCCTACCCAATACTATTTCTCGCCTAATGAAAATTTCTTTCAGTTCCTCTACCCCCTTAGATCCTCTGTCCTCCAGTACATCTGGGAGATTGTTTGTGTCTTCCTTAGTGAAGATAGATCCGAAGTACCTGTTCAACTCTTCTGCCATTTCCTTGTTACCCATAATAATACTTTCACCAGTGTCTGCCTTCAAGGGACACATATTTGACTTTGCTACTCTTTTTCCCATAACATATCTAAAGAAGCTTTTACTGTCCTTCTTTATATTCCTGGCCAGCTTCCCTTCGTACTTTATCTTTTCAGCCCGTATTGCCCGTTTTGTTTCCTTCTGTTGTCCTATGAAAGTTTCCCAATCCTCTGGCTTCCGGCTACTTTTTGCTGTGTTATACATCTTTTCTTTTAGTTTTTTTCTATCCCTAACTTCTCTTGTCAGCCATGGTTGCCTCCTACTCCCCTTAGAATCTTTCTTCCTTTTTGCAATGAAATGATCCTGCGTCTTCCGGATTATGCCCAAAAATTCCTGCCATTGCTGTTCCACCATCATTTCTGCTGGGATCCCTTTCCAGTCTACCTTGTCCAGCTCCTCTCTCATGCCTTCATAGTCCCCTCACTGACATTTCCGATTTAACCTTCTCCTTCTCAAATTGCAGATTAAAACTAATCATATTATGATCACTACCTCCAAGCGGTTCCTTTACCTCGAGTTCTCTTATCATATCTGGTTCATTGGACAACACCAAATCCAGAATTGCCTTTTCTCTGGTCGGCTCCATTACAAGCTGCTCTAAGAATCCATCTTGGAGGCATTCTACAAACTCTCTTTCTTGGGGTCCTGAACCAACCTGTTTTTCCCAGTCTACCTGCATATTGAAATCACCCATCACCACAGTGGCATTACCTTTGTTACATGCCAGTTTTAACTCCTGCTGCAACTTACACCCTACATCCCGGCTACTATTTGTGGGACTGTAGATAACACCAATTAGTGTATTCTTGCCTTTACAATTCCTCAACTCAATCCACAGTGACTCTACCTCATCAGTCCCTATGTCCTCCCTCGCAAGGAACTGAATTCCATCCCTCACCAGCAGAGCTACCCCCCCCTCCTCTGCCCCCCTGTCTGTCCTTTCTATAGGATGTATAACCCTAAATATTAAGTTCCCAGGCCCGATCCTCCTGCAGCCACATCTCAGTAATCTCCACAATGTCATATCTACCAACCTCTAACTGAGCATCAAGCACATCTACTTTACTTCTTATACTTCGCGCATTCATATACAATACTTTTAATTCCTTACGCATCTCACCGTTCACATCGATCCTTATTACACTTGGCCATACTCTCCTATCCCTTTGTGAGCTTTCTTTCCCGTTAATTCTGGGGTCATTAACTATTAACTAACCTTTACTCTATTTCCCTTTAACTCCGTCCTTGACTATCCCATTTGACACCCCACCCTCCTTATTCAGTTTAAAACCACCCGTGTAGCAGTGGCAAACCTGCCTGCTAGAATGCTGGTCCCCCACCTGTTAAGGTGCAATCCGTCCCTTTTGTACAGTTCCCCCTTACTCCAAAACAGATCCCAGTGGTCTAAGAATCCAAATCCCTGCCCCTGCACCAGTTCCTCAGTCACACATTCAGGTCCTGAATCTCCCTGTTCCTGCTCTCGCCAGCACGAGGAACTGGAAGCAAACCGGAGATAACCACCCTGGAGGTTCTGCTTTTCAGCATTTTTCCCAGCTCTCTAAAGTCACGCTTCAGAATATTCATCCCCTTCTTTCCGACATCGTTTGTGCCGACACGCACTACCACCTCCGACTGTTCACCTTCGCCCTTGAGGATTTTCTGCACTCTGTCCGTGACATCCTGGATCCTGGCACCAGGGAGGCAGCACACATTCCTCGAATCCCGTCTGTGCCGCTTTAACCCCTGCCCGTACCTCTCACAATGGAGTCTCGAACTACCATGGCGTTGCCTGACGTCAGCCTCTTTGGTTTTGGCTCAACAGCCCTTTTTGCTTCGCAAGCCAGTCCTCCGCTCAGTGTGTAAACGTCTTCTGTCCCGACAGCTTCTAAGTGGGTGAACCTGTCTTTGTTTGTCGGCCAGTTTTGTCGGCCTTGGATACAGCCACAATTGCCGTTGTCCAGTTACTCTGGTCTGTCTTCACGAGTATTCCGCTCTAACCTGTCAAGTTCTTTCTCCACTTGTTGCTTTAGTGCATATGGTACAGGTCTTCATCGACAATACACAGTTCTCACATCTTGCTTAAGTCGAATGTGTGCAGAGTACCCCGTTATTCCCGTGTAACTGTTAGAAAAAATGTTTGCATGTTTGCTTATGAAGTTTTCAAGACGTGATTTTGCACAATTCGATGCTGAATATGTTCTTCCAGTCTAACTCTGTTCTACTCAGCCAATCCTTTCCAAGGAGTGTTGGTTTATTTCTGTAGCTGGCCACTATAATGGGCAGTGTTACTGGCTCACCATTATGCTGAACTTTACAGTTCATTTGTCAACATGTCTCCAAAACTTCGCCCGAGTAGGTTCTCAGCACCTCTCAAACAATGGTATCTGTGGGAACTTTGTTTCGTACAGGTCTTTGCTCATGACCGAACAATCTGCTGCTGTGTTGATACACATATTGATTAACTGTTCATTTATCAATAGTTTAGTTCGAAAGTCCTTGCATTGGCTGGTGTTGGTTGCATAAATGGTGTACAACCCAAGTTAATTTCCATCTGGGATTATCTCCAAGTTGTGAACTCCTCTCTGGTGTTGTCGCTTGTTTCCCTCAGATTGTTAGTTTCCTGTTTTAAGCTTGGCCCGACATGCTGAGGCGATATGGCTTTTCTTCTGGCAGTTATAGCATTTGGCCATTTTGAACGGACAAAATTGGGATGAGTGATTACCGTTGCAACGATAACAACTGGCTGAACTCGGCTCCCCGCCATACTTTGGTTTTGGTTTAGCGCCTCTTGGTTTGGCCATAGGCACTGCCTTGTGACTACAAACGGCCACTGCAGTCCATGGTGGACGAAACTCGCGAGCATTCTTTGATGCAATCTCCATTGTCGTAGCAATCTTGCACGCTTTCTCGAATGTAAGATCTGGAGTGATCATGAGTTTGGACTGCATTCGTTCATCCACTAGACCGCAAACAAATCTGTCGCGTAGTGCATGTTCGAGAAAGGTTCCAAAGTTACAGTGCAAACTTAAGTTTTTCAAGGTAACAATGTACTCTTTGATTGTCTCATTCTGCTTCTGGTTTCCAGTGTCAAATTTATAGCTTTCTGCAATTTCCAGAGGCTTTGGGTTGAAGTACTCCTCCAACTTCTTCATAATGTAATTGAATGGCACCTGTTTTGCCTTTATGGGTGCAAGGAGATTCACGAGTGTGCCGTACACTTCAGGACCAATCTCCGTGAGCAGAATCGCTTTTATGGTAATTAAAAAATTGGATTAATCTGGGAGTAGTGTAAAATGGGTGGTTGATGGTGGGTGCAGATTCAATGGATTGAAGGGCCTGTTTCTTTTTTTTTAATATTTAATTTTTATTTATAAGAAGCAAATGTATAACAATAGAATCAATGGCATATAAAATTATACAGTTATTGTACAGCTTCAATTTTAACTTTTTAGCTTTAGTTGGAAGAAAAGAAAGGTGAAAAAGCAAGAAAGAGAAAAAGTGAATGTGCAAATATAGAACCCCTAGACTACCAGTGGTGTAGCCACAAAGTGAATAAATGAAAGAAAGAAGAGGTATAGAAAAATAAATAAAAATAAAAGGACATAAAGAGAATGAAAGAAAAAAGTGGTGATATACTTGCCTCACATCCCTCCCCACCCACCTCACGCAACCCATAATTAGATTTAAATCCAAAGTTGTGTTGTGCCATACTATCCTTGTAATAAATCAATGAATGGTGTCCATGTCTTCGAAAAATGATCTGGTTTTTCTGCCAAGACAAGTCTAATATTTTCAAGACGTAGCGTCTCGGACATGTTTAAGAGTAGGGACTGATGTATGTTTGAAAAATTTGAGTATTCGTTTTTTCGTCGTTATCAGGCCATAATTAAGGAAACGTCTTTGAAATGATGATAGCTCAGAGCAGGCTTCTGACATACCTAGAATGATCAATTCCTTATCGGGATCCAATTTTATTTTTAGTGTTTTTGAAAAAATGTCACAAATTCCTCTCCAGAAATTATGTAACTTTATACAAGAGACAAAGGAATGGGTTGTAGTTGCTTCCTGAAGAAGACATTTATCGCGAAGGGCCTGTTTCTGTGCTGTATCTCTCCGTGATTGTGATGGCACATACCCACTTGCTGGTTGCTGTGCTTGTTCCAAAGGAGATTATCAGAGTGTGTGATCAAAAGGGTGAATGGATGTTAGATGGGGATGTGAAAAAAACCCAGCATTGAAGGAAGTAAATTTAGATGGATGATGGGGTTGATAGCACAGGCGTGATACATGCGTAGTTTATTTGGACATGTCCTGCACCAACTCAACATGCTCTTGCTAACGTCCTGCTAGTCCCCTTTGTTATCAGATTTCCTCTCTCATTGCCAGGAAGGCGTTACTCACTTTCCCATCCATGATGAAGCTTTAACTTATGTCTGTACAACCTCCCAACTCATTCACATTCCACTTTTGGATTGGATCCTTGAATGAGAATCGTCAAACGTCAAGAGAGTCAAAAATGTTTAATTGTCATAGATACTGACAATGACATTTTTACTTGCAGCAGGTATTTACACAGAGAGTGGTGGATGCCTGGAAAGCAATGAGAGGGGATGGTAGTGGAGGCAGATAATATAGTGGCATTTAAGAGGCTTTTAGATAGGCACATGGATATGCAGGGAATAGAGAGATAGGGAGCATGTGTAGGCAGTAGCATAACAGGCCTATAAAAGCAATTCACACAGATTATATATAATAAACAGTTTAACAAATTAATAACTACAATACTAGAGCAATAAAATCCCAAAGTCCTTAGTGCAACCACAGACAGTCCATTCCTTCTCTCCAGAGATGCTGCCTGTCCCACTGAGTTACTCCAGCATTTTGTCTCTTTCCTCGATTTAAACCAGAATTTGCAGTTCTCTCCGACACAGACAGTCCATAGCAGCTCATTATTGAGGATAGTGTTGTGCTTAGTATTGCGTAGTGTTCAGGAACCTAATGTTTCTTGGGAGGAAACTGTTCTTGAACCTGGTGTTTATGGTTTTCAGACTCCTATATCTTCTTCTCAATGGTGAGAGCATGGCCAGGGTCCTTGGGTACTTCAGTTGAGTTTGTAACGTGCTCAGATTCAAGATTCAAGATTCAAAAACTTTATTGTCATTGTGCAGTGTACAGTACAGAGACAACGAAATGCAGTTAGCATCTCCCTAGAAGAGCGACATAGAATATGAGCAATAAATAAATATATTTACGTGCATACAGTCATAGTAGAGCAATTATTTTTTTCCTGGTGGAAGGAGTGTCCGGGGGGGGGGGGGGGGGGTGATTGGCAATCATCGAGGTACAGTGTTGAGTAGTGTAACAGCCACAGGGAAGAAGCTGTTCCTGGTCCTGCTGGTCTGGCAACGGAGAGACCTGTAGCGCCTCCCGGATGGTTGGAGGGTAAACAGTCTGTGGTTGGGGTGAGAGCAGTCCTTGACGATGCTGTGCGCCCTTCGCAGACAACGCTTGCTTTGGACAGACTCAATGGAGGGGAGTGAGGAACCGGTGATGCGTTGCACAATTTTCACCAACCTCTGCAGTGCTTTCCGGTCGGAGACAGAGCAGTTGCCATACCATACTGTGATACAGTTGGAAAGGATGCTCTCGATGGTGCAGCGGTAGAAGTTCACCAGAATCTGAGGAGACAGATGGACCTTCTTTAGTCTCCTCAGGAAGAAGAGATGCTGGTGAGCCTTCTTGACCAGAGCAGTGCTGGGACACACAACAAGCTATGAGATACAGTATATGCTAAAGAGATGGCCCTGTGAAAACATCTCAGACATTCTTAACCAGCTTTAAAGTATCCCAGCAGGTATTCCAAAATCCTGGCTCTAAATGTGCCTGGTGTTAGTAACCCTCCATTATGACAATTGCTGATATTGAAAAGGAAATCATATTGATTTATATACCTTTGTAAAAGGTCACTTACAGTTTAGGACTATCACAGTATTTAATAGCAAAAGTTTGTTTCTTTCCTGCCCAAATAAAAATAGTTATATAATGCACATGAATTTAGATAGAATTTGGGTTTGCATGCTGCAGAACAATCCTTTAGTCAAAAAATATTTCTCATGATCAAGCAAGCAAACTTCCATTGCACGGATACACTGGAAGTATAGATCAACATTGCGTACCATGTCTAAAGGGTTAATTTATGCTCAACCTCACTTTCATCTAGGAGTCAAGCAAATTACGTCCTCAGAGCTGTTTGTTGCTATTGAGTCACAGCAGTACATTATGAGAGAAAATACTTTCTCAATCTGAAGAAGGGTCTCGACCCGAAACATCACCCATTCATCTCTCCAGAGATGCTGCCTGTCCCGCTGAGTTACTCCAGCATATTGTGTCTATCTTTACTTTCTCATCTGTTCTTTTTAGGTTTTACTTGTCAGCTTGAGAGTGTGCCTCATCAATAACTGGAAATTCACTGCTAAAATGTTGCGTGCTCATTTGGAAAGCATAGTCTTAAATAAGCATGCTGATCATTAGCTCATTCAAGAAGCCTGCACATAAATTACCCAGCAACTTAGTTTGACATGAAATAAATCCAATAGACAGCTGCACTGGCATCATTTTTGTCTTGGATATGTACAACAGGCCCCCATGTCTAACAGGTTCCTTCACAGCAACAGGTGTACCTGAGAAGACTTTTATGTTGTCTAAGAATTTCAAATCACAGATCCCTATAACCTGACACAGAACCTGTTCCATTTAAACATCTGTGAGAGTTGGCTAAATGTACATGAAGGAACTGCAGATGCTGGTTTAAACCGAAGATAGGCACAAAATGCTGGAGGAACTCAGCAGGACAGGCAGGATCTCTGGAGAGAAGGAATGGGTGGCGTTTCGGGCCGAGACCCTTCCTCAGACTGTGACTTAGACTCAGCGTGTGTGTAGGCTGTTCTCATCATACTGCCCATTTACATAGGCAGGTCAGACCATAGACATCTTTACTAGTTATTGACATCCAACATTTGTAATCAGCTGAAGCAAATAGTAAACCCATGGAGAGACAAAGGACTGCAGATGTTGCAACCTTGAGCCAAAACACAAATTGCTGGCGGAAATCAGTGGGTCAGGTCATGCAGCATTGGGGAGAGAATGGACAGGCGATGGTTTGGTTTGAGACCCTTCCTTTGACTACAAAAATAGCTGGTGGAATTCAGTAAGTCAGGCGGCATATGTGGAGGAAAATTTACAAGATGGGAGTAAAGTGGAAATAGCTGGCAGACAGAGGTGGGGAAATGGATGGGGCAGCAACAGCTGGAAAAAGAGATGGCTCCAGATAAAGATTGGTTGATGATCAGATGAGTCAACTGGAGGGGAGTAGAGGGCTGAAGGTAGTATCCAAGGTAGAGGTGATGAGTGGAGAAGGCAAAATACTGTAGATGGTGAAATCTGATAAGAAAGAACGGTGATATTTTCATAATGGTGATTGGATTAAACTGTTAAATGTAGAGGGCTGGAATTTGAAATAGAAATAACATTGAGGACATCGGTACATACAATCATTAGGGAATAACTTGGAATCAAAATTGTTGTCCCTTGGGGTCCATTCTTGTTGAAAATCAGGAAGTGGCTAAAGTTTCTGTTCCTTCAGGGAATTATGGGCCTGACCCACTTACGTGACTTTTTCGGTGACTGCTGGCACTCGTCATAGGTCGTAACAGGTCACTGGAAATTTACAAAATGTTGAAAATCCAGCAGCGACCAGAACAAGGTACGACGCTTTGGGCAACTACACAGACTATAAAGTCTTCACAAAGGGTGTCGCCTGTATGGTCGTGAGTAGCCTCCTCAGCCGCCCAAAGAGTCGTAGCGTCTTTCTGGTTGCCGCTGAATTTTCAACATGTTAAAAAATTTTGCCGACTTGCAACAACGTATGACGGGTGCCAGCAGTCGCCAAAAAAGTCGCATAAGTGAGACAGGCCCATAAATCTTACAATGAATTACTGTGTAGTCCGCATGTAAATACATTGCAGAGTGTAAAGTTCCTGTATTTCCATGACTGACACCCAATAAACCCACCAGCAAACAATAGTGCTTAAAGATACAAATTAAATTTTAATGGCATGGGAACACTCAGTTTGTGCCAAATAATATCTGTAATACTGTAAGTGTACTTTCAGATGTGGCAAATTTTATTAATTCAGCTATGAATTAATGTTGGAGATTTTTTTTTACAGTTACAAATGATCAAAGTTGTGATCTGTACATCAGTTTTTTTTAAACTGTACTTAAACTACTGTTGGAAACACAACTAATTATGTCAAGACTGGTTAGTTTAGTTTCGAGATACAGCATGGAAACAGGCCTTTCAGCCCACCAAATCCATGCTGACTATAGAGCACCTGTTCACACTAGTTCTATGTTATCCCACTTTCCCATCCACTCCCCACCATCTAACCTGCAAACGTTTATGCATTGGATATCAACGAGAACAATGAGATTGTTACCTGCTGCTGTTTTACTAGCACATTGGTTGCAACAACAACAATGACAATGAAAATACAATAAATTATCTGTTATTTTAATGTTTTCTACTGTCAAATTGTATTTTTGGCTTTGTCAACTTGCTGAACTTGCTCATTCAACGTACTGCAATTCTAATGCACAGCAAGAAATCCCAAGAAGGTAAATGCCATGCTGTGTTATACTAAATTAGATAATGAACTGCAATTTCCTGAGAGAGGGACAGGTTTTGTAGTAAAATATTGACACGGTTAGATCTTACAGTGTGTAAAATCTATTCTCCAAATTGCTTTCATTACTCTTTTACAACAGAACATCAGTATGATATTACAATGCAGACCACCTACTGGTGTTTTTAATCTGCAATAATTGTAAATGGATGACATTCATCTAAGACAAAAAGTTTCATGTTAATTACACAAACAAAAGATGCATGCTGTTCTGATTTTCAATCATAAAATAGGGCTGATGGAATTACAAAATGCAATTGCTTGAAATGAGGTTGTGGGATTCTAATGTGCATCCTGAATTCTCATTCCCACTGGAAAGATTAGCCAGTTAATATTTCAGCAAAGTAGTGGAAAGAATCACAAACAAGTGTGATGAATGTCATTTTGTTGGTGTATCGGGAAACCATGCAAGATTATGGTCACAGAGCTCATTTTTAAATTTGGTATAATAAAAAGGAACAGTCTTTAAAATATGAGTAGCTTCAAAAGTGAGAATATTCTAAATCCATTTATCAGGATCTGGGATAGACACAAAAAGCTGGAGTAACTCAGCGGGACAGGCAGCATATCTGGAGAGAAGGAATGGGTGACGTTTCGGGACAATACTGGTTAGGGATAAGAGAAACGAGAGATATAGATTAGATTAGATTAGATTAGATTCCTTTATTGTCATTCAGACCTTTCGGTCTGAACGAAATTATGTTGCCTGCAGTCATACACAGAACCAATAAAAACAAAACATACAATAAACACAAATTAAACATCCACCACAGTGAGTTCACCAAGCACATCCTCACTGTGATGGAGGCAAATTCTTAGTCTCCGTCTCTTCCCTCCTTGTTCTCCCTCTGCGCTGAGGCGATCGATCCAGGCCGGAGATGCCGCCCTCCAGTCCAGCAGACCTCCGTGGTGATGTCGCCGCCGCCGAAAGCCGGAACCCCGCCACAGCATCAGCTCCGGGCCACCGCCCCAGCTCCGGGTCTCGCAGTCTCAGCTCCGGGCCGCTGCCCCAGCTCCGGGTCCCGCAGTCTCAGCTCCAGGCCGCCGCCCCAGCTCCGGGTCCCGCAGTCTCCGCTCCAGGCCGCCGCACCAGCTCCGGGTCCCGCAGTCTCAGCTCCGGGCCGCTGCCCCAGCTCTGGGTCCCGCAGTCTCCGCTCCAGGCCGCCGCACCAGCTCCAGGTCCCGCAGTCTCCGCTCCGGGCCGCCGCACTAGCTCCAGGTGGGAAGGGGTGTGTTAACCAGGGAGTTGTGGAAGGAACGGTCTCTGTGGAACACGGAAAGGAGTGGAAATGGGAAGATGTGGCTAATGGTGGGATCCTGTCGAGGTGGCTGAAATTTCAGAGGATTATGTGTTGTATGCGATGGTTGATTGGATGGAAGGCAAGGACTCGGGGGACTCTATCTTTGTTGTGACTAGGTGGATAGAGAGCAAGGGCAGAGCTGCGGGTTACCGAGGAGACACAAGTGAGGGCCTCATTTATGATGGTAGAGGGGAACCCATGTTCCTTAAAGAATGAGGACATCTTGGATGTTCTAGTATGGAACACCTCATCTTGGGTGCTGATGCGGCGTAGACGGTGGAATTGGGAGTAGGGGATAGAGTCTTTGCAGGAAGCAGGGTGGGAAGAAGTGTAGTCGAGATAGTTGTGGGAGTCAGTAGGTTTGTAATAGATGTCAGTCAATAATATATTTCTTGTGATGGAGAGTGTGAGATCAAGAAAGGGGAGGGAGGTGTCGGAGATGGTCCAAGTAAATTTGAGTGTAGGATGAAAATTGGTGATGAAGTTGATGAAGCCCATGAGTTCTGCATGGGTGCAGGAATTAGCACCGATGCAGTCATCAATGTGAAGGAGATGGAGTTTGGGGATAGGGCCAGTGTACAGGATCTGGGCATTGCTGGCAAGGTCACCATTTGTTGCCCATGTCTAATTGCCTCTGAGCAGGGGGTGAAATGCTGCCTTGAAGTGCTGCAGCTCTTTTTGTGACGATACTCACATAATGCTGTGACAGGGTACACAAAATTGCTGGAGGAACTCAGCGGGTGCAGCAGCATCTATGGAGCGAAGGAAATAGGCGACGTTTCGGGCCGAAACCCTTCTTCAGACACAGTTTGCTTTCAATGGTTCATAGGTTCAGGGGTAGAAGTAGGCCATTCGGCCCATCTAGCCTACTCCACCATTCAATCATGGCTGATCTATCTTTCCCTCTCAAACCATTCTCTTGCCTTCTCCCCATAAGGCCTGACACCCTTACTAATCAAGAATCTGTCAATCTCTGCCTTAAACATGGTACATCTGTAGATGTTTATAAGAGTAATTGGAGACATGCTGAATTTCCTCAATGTCTAGAGGAAGTAGAGGCGTAGATGTGACTTCTAGACTGTCACTTCAGTGTGATTATTCATGACAGAACTTTGGTAATATTTACTCCAAGGAACTTGAAGCTCTCAAGCATTTTCACTTTGGCACCATTGATGTTGATATTAGCATGTGCTCCACCACGCTTCCTGAGGTTGATAACGTGTTCCTTCTTCTTGCTGATATTGATGAAGAGGTTCTTGTCCCGACACCATGCTACTAAGTTCTCTACCTCCTTCCTGTACTGTGTGTCATCACTGCTCATTTTCCGGCTGATCATGGTGGTGTCATCTGCAAACTTGTAGATGGAGTTAGAGCTGAATTATGCCACACATTCGTGAGTGTACAGGAAGTATAGTTGGGGACTGTGAACACATCCTTTGGAGCACTGGTACTGAGAGTTATTATGGAAGATGTGTTGTCTCATATCCTCACTAATGGTGGTCTGATGGTCAGAAAGTCGAGGATGCAGTGGCAGAGGGGGATGGGGGTGCTGACTCGGTGGGAAACCTGCAGGTGATGGTGTTCACATTTGCCTAGTGTAGTTATTATAGAAACATAGAAACATAGAAAATAGGTGCAGGAGTAGGCCATTCAGCCCTTCGAGCCTGCACCGCCATTCAATATGATCATGGCTGATCATCCAACTCAGTATCCTGTACCTGCCTTCTCTCCATACCCCCTGATCCCTTTAGCCACAAGGGCTACATCTAACTCCCTCTTAAATATAGCCAATGAACTGGCCTCAACTACCTTCTGTGGCAGAGAGTTCCAGAGATTCACCACTCTCTGAGATGTTTTCCTCATCTCGGTCCTAAAGGATTTCCCTTTTATCCTTAAACTGTGACCCCTTGTCCTGGACTTTCCCAACATCGGGAACAATCTTCCTGCATCTAGCCTGTCCAACCCCTTAAGAATTTTGTAAGTTTCTATGAGATCCCCCCTCAATCTTCTAAATTCTAGCAAGTACAAGCCGAGTCTATCCAGTCTTTCTTCATATGAAAGTCCTGACATCCCAGGAATCAGTCTGGTGAACCTTCTCTGTACTCCCTCTATAGCAAGAATGTCTTTCCTCAGATTTGGAGACCAAAACTGTACGCAATACTCCAGGTGTGGTCTCACCAAGACCCTGTACATCTGCAGTAGAACCTCCCTGCTCCTATACTCAAATCCTTTTGCAATGAATGCTAACATATCATTCGCTTTCTTCACTGCCTGCTGCACCTGCATGCCTACTTTCAATGACTGGTGTACCATGACACCATCCTTCCTGGTGATGGAGATCATACATTTGGGATGCACTGTGCTGCGCATTTTACAGACAGTACATGCTACAGCCACTGCATCCTTAATACTAAAGGGAATGAATGCTGGATCACGGACAATGATGATACAGAGTACAGGAAGCAGGTAGAGAACTTAGTAACATGATAGCAGGGTATCTATCAACTGGGGCTGCAGGGATGGGTTTGGGTTGGAACTGCAGTTAACCAGGGCAAATGGAACTAATTCCACATACGCCTGGCTTGTGCCTTGTAGATGGTGGAAAATATTTGCAATCTCAGGAGCTGAGTAACTCACCATGAGATACCCAGCCTCAATCTGTTCCTGCAGTCACCACATTTATGTTCTTGTTCCTCCATCTCCAGCATCAATAATGTTCCTCCAGTTGTTGGTGATAATTGTTTTGGATTACACTTTCTTCAGCATTGATGTCTTTACTTCAATTGAATCTAAAGGCTGGGTGGTTTGAGTCTCTCTTGTTGGAGATGGTCTTTGCCTGGCACTTTCAAGGCATGAATATTATTTACCATTTTGTACCCTTTTATAAGTTTTATTGCACAAGGCATGGTTTTGCTTATTTGCTAAGTTGTTGATAGCAACCACCTTCATTTGTGAGGTTTGATTCAACCATTGAGATGTGATCCCCTTGAGACCCATTGACCATTGCTTCCAGGTCTGTTTGATGCCTTTTGAGTTGGTAAATTATGTTCTGATGTCAAAGGCAGTTAATCTCACCTCACCTCTGGAATTCAGCATTTTGTTCCATGTTTGGACCATGGCTGTGATGGAATGTGGATTGAAATCATGCTGTGAACTTTAGACCGGACTTTTGTGAGCAGGTAATTGATGAGTATGTGCCTCTTAATACTACTGTCAATGACATCTACCATGGCCTCACTGATGATTGTGAGCAGACATATTGGGCAACACTTATCCAGCGCAGACATGTGCCGCATAGTTCGGTAGATGCCGATGTTGTCACCACACTGGAATAACTTTTCGAAAGGTGAAGCTGGTGCTGAATTTCGGGCACTAATCTTTTATATTACAATTAAGAAGCTTCTGCTCCTACTGTTGCATGCAGTAAACTCAATAAGTTTGCGATATCGTATGAAACTAGTTTAATTGCCTGAGGACAGGTGGCCATGATGGTGCTGACCGAAGGAGGAAGTTGAAATGAAACATCTACTCGGCAGGTTTAGCTGAACACAGTTGTGAATATTTGAGTCTGTTTTTCTGCTCACATAGCGGGTCCTGCCATTGTTCAGGTTGAGGATGTTGTTGAAGTCTTGTCCTCCCATTCGATCTTGAATTCTCCACCGCTCTTCATAACTAAACATGGCAGGACTGCGGATCTTTGATCTAATCATTGGTTGTGAGATTATTCATTCATGTGCATTGTTTGAAAATCTCCCCAAATGACTTAAGATAGTGGAAGTCTGAAATAACCCATTCTGATGGAGGGTCTCAGACCTGAAACATTAACTATTTTTATGGACGTAGCCTGATCTGTTGAGTATTTCCAGCATTTATTGTTTTAGTCTATTGTGTGCTGATTTTGCTATTTTGCACTCATGTTCCCTGTGTTGGAGCTTCAGTAGAACGGCACTTCATTTTCAGATCGACCTGGTGGTGTTCACGGCATGCTTTCTGCTCTCCTCCTCTCTTAACTTAGTAATCAGGAGAAGGTTTCCTGGCCATAATCGATCTGTTACCATGGGACTCTCTTGGGTCAAGAGTCAATGGCAAGGACTCCAAGGACTGCTCCCTCCCACTCTGCTGCCACCTCTGGTGGGTCTATTCTGCCAAGGAATGTAATCTTTCCAGTTTATGTGATGGAAGAGCCTATGTGTCTGTAAGGAATGACTGTGAGTGCAACTATATAAAGCTATTGTGTTCAAAAGGGAACTGCAGATGCTGGAATATCGAAGGTACACAAAATTGCTGGAGGAACTCAGCGGGTGCAGCAGCATCTATGGAGCGAAGGAAATAGGCGACGTTTCGGGCCGAAACCCTTCTTCAGACCCTTCTTCAGTCTGAAGAAGGGTTTCGGCCCGAAACGTCGCCTATTTCCTTCGCTCCATAGATGCTGCTGCACCCGCTGAGTTCCTCCAGCAATTTTGTGTACCCTTATATAAAGCTATTGCTGTTGGCAGAGTTCTCAATATTTTGGCACTGGTTCCCAGATGTTATGAGGAACATATTCTGTTGTGCTGCAGCAAGTAAGAATTTCATTGTTCTATCTGGGACATATGACAATAAAACACTCTTGACTCTTGACTTTGCAAGGTTGACTGGGTTGGGAACATTGACCCCAGCAGTCCTTCCAGATGAACCAAAGGTTCACATGCACCTCCTCTAACCTCATCTGCTTAGTCTCGTGTGCTTGATGTGGCTCGGCATGACCAAGCATAGACTCTGTGATAGTTTTGTCAAACACTTGCACTCGGTCCGCCAAGGCTTACTGGGCATCTTGGTTGCCAACCATCTTATCACTTCCCATTCTGATACCGACCTCTCTGTCCTGGGCCTTCTCCATTGCCAGAGTTAGGCCACATACAATTGAAGGAACAGCACCTCTTATTCTGCTTGGGTAGCTTGCAACCCAATGGTATGAACATTGAATTCTCCAATGTTAGATAATTTAAGCCCCGCAACTTCCCGCAACCACTCCTTCCTCCCCCCCCCCCCCCCGGCTCTACCCATGCCATGACTCACACCTATTTCCCCCCAACTTCTCCCCGTCCATCTACATTCCTTCCTCTCGCTTCACAATTCACAACTCTTCAATGCTTTTGTCGCTCAGCTTCTGTCTTTTCATCTCTGGCCTTTGCCCAACTGCCTATCAAAACCCCGCCTCATCTATATCCACCTATTACCTGCCAAACTTTGTGCTGCCCCTCCTCTCTTCCAGTTTCTCACCCCCCTCCCCGCTACAATCAGCCTGAAGAAGGGTCTCAACCCAAAAATGATCCATCCATTTACTCCAGAGATGCTGCCTGACCCACAGAGTTACTCCAGCTATTTGTGTCTCTATCCTGACCTCTATTCAGCAAGTTTCAATGAGACTCCCCCTTCATCTATCTAAACTCCACCGAGTATTGGCCCAGAGCCGTCAAATGCTCATTTCTTTCCTTCTCTACCATATCAGGGATATTTAAGATATCCCTAGACCAAGTGGGACCCGTTGGGTCCCGTCCCCTCAACGCGCGGTTGGGGAGGGGGGGGGGGGTGGCCTGGGGGGGTGAACTTCAGCATCACACACACACACACACACACACACACACACACACACACACACACACACACACACACACACACACACACACACACACACACACACACACACACACACACACACACACACTAACCCCCCCCCCCACACACACACATTAACCTCCCCTTGATATTATATTAATATTATTCATTCACTCCTTTAACCCTCGCCCTATCCACTCACACATAACCCCCAACTGCGCAGGTATGGCTAGAGGGGGAGGGGGT
This sequence comes from Amblyraja radiata, assembly GCF_010909765.2. Classification (NCBI taxonomy): domain Eukaryota; kingdom Metazoa; phylum Chordata; class Chondrichthyes; order Rajiformes; family Rajidae; genus Amblyraja; species Amblyraja radiata. Next base: position 47,261,885 of record NC_045957.1, on the reverse strand, counting down.
AGAGAGGGAGGGGGTTAGAGATTGAGGGGTGGAGGGGGGGCGCGGCAACACAGGGAGGGCTAGTTCCCGAATGCACCACTCACCCATAGGTCCCAATATTCACCACTCCCTAGAGAGGGGGGGGGGGGCAGAGAGGGAGGGGGGGGCAGAGAGGGAGGGGGCAGAGAGGGAGGGGGGCAGAAAGGGAGGGGACACAGAGGGAAGGGGTAGAGGCAGCACCTACCCAGATTGTAGAGCAGCAGCCTCCCCACCAGGCGCCGGGCCCGAGTGAGGCTGCGGGTGGTCGTGTACCCGAGCGAGGCCCCCTCCCCCCCTTCTTCTCCCTTCTCCTCCCCCTCTCCTCCCCCTGTCCTCCCCCACCCTCCCCCCTCTCCTCCCCCCCCTCTCCTCCTCCCCCCTCTCCTCCCCCTCTCCCTCCACCCCACTCTCTCTCCCTCCTCTCCATCCCCCCTTCCTCTCTGCCCCCCCTTCTCTCTCTCTGCCCTGGGGAGGGGGTAGAAAAGGAGGAGGAGGGGGTAGAGCAACAGCCTCCCCTCCAGGCGCCAGGCCTGAGCGAGGTTGCGGCCGGTGTGGAACCGAGCGAGGCCGCGGGCCGGCGTCGAGCCGAGGACCTCGAGTGAGGTGGCAGGCGATCGCCAACCCGAGGGAGGCTGCTGGCGGACGTGGACTCGAGGGAGGCCACGGGCGGGTGCCGAGCCGCACTCGGCCCGCGGCAGCAGCCTCCCCACCAGGCGCACGGACACTGAGCGGGTGGGACCACTCTTCATGCAAGAAGAAGAAGAAGAAGACTCCGGCCAAATAAGAAGAAAGCTCGGAGCGATCTGAGGATGGTCAAAAGCAGCGGAGGGCCGGACGATCGTGGCTTCCGTGAGGGGAAACCCACCTGCGTGACAGACGATCTGGTGGGGGAGACGGAGAGGAGGTCGTTCCCGTGATGGCCAAAGATTTCCAGGTGGGATCGGGATCACCAGCGAGGAAAAGGCATCACGATCCCCCGAGTCCCTGCGATCGATGGAGGAATCGCAGGTCTCCATAGATGGCCTCTCCCAGAGGGAGTAATGGCCGCCACGGCCACCTTCCCACCGCGCTGCATAGGCAGGCAGTCAGATCCATTGTGATGTCATCAGCAAGGCTATCTCGTTTATTTTCTAAGTTATTTGAGATTTGTGAACATTTTCAATAATAATTCGAGAAATAATGCATGAAATTTTCAGATACGCCGATTTTTGATTTCACGTGATAAATCTCGACCGGAATACGTAAAATTTTTTAACGTTAGCACGTCGTTTCTTTGAGATGTGATCGCACACAAACAAATAAATAAACAAACAGATACACACACACACACGCACGCGCGCGCACACACGCACACACGCACACATATCCACATCCAAGATCAGAGTTTTATAGTTATACTAGACCAAGTGCAGACCCGTTGGGTCTGTTTCCCCAACGGCGTTTGCGGGGGGGGGGGGGGGTGAGAAGAGGGGAGGGAGGGGAGAGAAGGAGGAGGAAACGTGATAGATCTGGGAGGGAAAGGAGAGCGGGGTAGGGGGTGAGAGATGGGGCGAGAGATGTGGGGGAGGGGGGATGGGGAAGATGGGGAGGAGGGAGGGAGGGGGAGAGGGGTGGGGGAGAGAGGGGAAAGAGTGGGGAGGGAGAGTGGAGGGGGAAGGGGGAAAGGTGGAAGAGTGGTGAGGGAGGTGGAATGGGGTAGGGGGAGTGATGGAAGAGGGACAGAGGGGTAGGAGGAAGGGGGCGGGTTGAGAGAAGGAAGGGGGTGGCGTAGAGAGGGAAGGGGGGTGGGGGAGAGAGGGATGGGTTGGAGAGGGAGAGGGGTGATGAGAGGGAAACATAGAACCATTGAAATTAAGTGCAGGAGTAGGCCATTTGGCCCTTCGAGCCTGCACCACCATTCAATATGATCGTGACTGATCATCCAACTCAGTATCCTGTACCTGCCTTCTCTCCATACCCCCTGATCCCTTTAGCCACAAGGGCCACATCTAACTCCCTCTTAAATTCAGCCAATGAACAGGCCTCAACTACCTTCTGTGCCAGTGAATTCCAGAGATTCACCACTCTCTGTGTGAAAAATGTTTTTCTCATCTCGGTCCTAAAAGATTTACCCCTTATCCTTAAACTGTGACCCCTTGTTCTGGACTTCCCCAACATCTGGTACAATCTTCCTGCATCTAGCCTGTCCAACCCCTTAAGCATTTTGAAAGTTTCTATAAGATACCCCCTCAATCTTCTAAATTCTAGCATGTACAAGCCGAGTCTATCCAGTCTTTCATCATATGAAAGTCCTGACATCCCAGGAATCAGTCTGGTGAACCTTCTCTGTACTCCCTCTATGGCAACAATGTATTTGAACATTTGGCATTGTGACATCACACAATGGAACGTTCACCAAGTGCTTGTGCTCCTGCAAAGGCATATGCAAATGATTCCATTCCGATTGGACATATGTGAGCATTGGGCATTGTGACATCACACGATGGAACGTTCACCAGGGGCTGGGGCTGCTTCTATGGGTGAGAAGCCAGTTTATTTTTGAAATATTTTGGGGGGGGGGGGGGGAGAAGGATTTGTTTAAAAACGTGCACTTAAACATGACGAAATGTAATGAGGAGCGGATACTTAGAAAGAAATGTGAAATCTGTACCGAAATGGAAAAGATGTCGGCTATTCAGCTTTCTCCCTTATCCTTAAACTTTGACCCCTTGTTCTGGTCTGCCCCAACATCCGGAACAATCTTTCTGCATCTAGCCTGTCCAACCCCTTAAGAATTTTATACGTTTCTATAAGATACCCCCTTAATCTTCTAAAATCTAGCGAGTACAAACCGAGTCTATCCAGTCTTTCCTCATATGAAAATCCTGACATCCCAGGAATCAGTCTGGTGAATCTTCTCTGTACTGTCACTATGGCAACAATGTATTTGAGCATTGGGCATTGTGACATCACACGATGGAACGTTCACCATTGGCTCGGGCTCCTGCAAAGGCATATGTAAATGGATCCATTCCGATTGGACATATGTGAGCATTGGGCATTGTGACATCACACGATGGAACGTTCAGCAGGGGCTGGGGCTGGTGCAGCTTCTGTGGGTGAGAAGCCAGTTTAGTTTTGAAATATTGGGGGGGGGGGGTGAAGGATTTGAGTAAAAACGTGCACTTAAACACGACGAAATGTAATGAGGAGCGGATACTTAGAAAGAAAAGTGAAATCTCTACCGAAATGGAAAAGACGTCGGCGATTCTGCGTCTGGTTTCGGAGTTGCAGGGAATCAAAGGAAGAAACGCGGCCGGAAGCCGTACATGTAAATGGATCCATTCCGATTGGACGTCTGCGAGCGTCGGGCATCGCGATTGGACGTCTGCGAGCATCGGGCATTGTGACATCGCACGGCGGGAACGAATCGAAAGGCAGAAAGGCAGCCGGACGGATGTCGGATGTATGGGGCGAGAGTTTTATATAATAATAGATAAATAGATAGATAGATAAGAATAAGAATAATATGGCAGCTATCGCTCACTCCTGTTGTTTTCCAAGATTGGATCTAGCTACATTCTAATCATTTATAACTTCCTATAGCTCTAAAAGTGTGTTTCTTTGCAATCATACAAATTTGTCAATGTTACAGTAATTGGCATATTTTAAAAGTGCAATCAATTGTCCATTTAGATGTTCATGTACCATTCAGATGAGACTGATATTGAACTTAACAAATCACAATGACTAATCATTAATGCTGTGAATGCATTATTCATTAAAACACTTTCTGTAATGTTTTTATATACATTACATTCATATACATATATCCTGTAAATGTTATTTTGCCATCTAGTGTCAGACTTTCATAGTGCACTAGTCTGAATGTGGTTGATGTTTCTATTAAGTCGCTAACATAAGCAATCATTTGGTCAATGTTGAGATGTCAACTGTGAATTTGGCAGACAGGTATATGATAGCTCAAGCTCATGTCTTCAATCATGTTTCATTTGAATGGAATGATAGAAAAAGTTGTCTGCCTCCTCATTTCCTCTGCTCCTCATGAGTTGTGTGAAGCTATGACTTTGAAATGGGATGCATGTTGCATTTAGTGATGTGTGTAAGCCAAGCTGAAGTCTGAAAGTGCTAGCAAGCTGTCATGCATTGTGAGAAATGTAAGTGAAAAGGAAGGGGTGATGATCTCCAATGAGCAAGGTTTTACTCTCCCAATACTCTCTCTGCCCAAAATGTCCCTCAATTATAGCAATGTGTGAAGGGCAAGGAGCCCGCTCTCCTGCCTGATGTTGTTGTGAATACGTGACAGGTGACACGGGCTTTTGGAAGATGAGGTACTAATACTGGGAAGATCAGCAGCTGCAAAGCTGCAATGGGAGTAGAAGAAAGTGCAGGATTTGGATGAATATGCTGATAGAGGAGACAAAAATACTGAAACTACACGTGAAGTGGAGCTAAGCGCAAGCAGTAAAGTGAAAGCCTTGCCATGGCTTTTCTTAAGAGGTAATTGTTCTTCCTCCACTGCAGCCAGGTTCTGTGGATGATTATTCTGACCTGCTTTCCGTCACTATCCGTCACTTAGGCATCTTTCCAAGAAAGCTTCCTAAACCACAGAGGAAATAAAATATCCTTGCCCTTGCCAATCTCTTCCCCGGAGAACAAAGCATTATCAGAAAACTGAGGGGTGGGCAGGAGGGACATTTAGGTGAGGTGCAATGTTGTGGATCCTTGTATCTTCTGCTGTGCCTTCCATTGTCCACAGTGTTCAGCCCCTCCTGCCTTTGGGAGGTTCACCTTCATTTTAAAAGATGTTACCAATGCGCCTCTTATGTTACAAGCTGCCATTAAACAGAGCATGTCCTCACAATCCAATCTGCAGCATTATTGTAAGAATTAGTCACCCCCTTGAGGAGTGTTGTTAATTACTGTCAGCTATCAGAAACATTCAGCCAAGCACAATAAAAGACACAAAGTGTTGGAGTAACTCAGTAGGTCAGGCAGTATCTCTGGAGAACATAAGCAGGCGATGTTTCAGGTTGGGATCCTTCGTCAGACTTATTACAGTGCGTGTGTGTGGAAGGGGGGGGGGGGGAGCTGGAAGAGAGGAGGGGGGCAGGACAAAGCTTGGCATGTGATAGGTGAATACAGGTGAGGGAGTTTATTCGCATATGGTTGAACCAAGGCCAGAGATGGGCAGAAGATTGAAGGCTGTGAAATAAGGAGAGAGGTGTTGCAAAATGTGAGGCCAGAGGAAGGGTTATCAGGGGAAGGGGGAAGGGGGTTTGGATAGTGGAAGAAAGTTAGGAATAAAATGTGAAAATATGGAAAGACTCAGATAGTCAGGCAGCAACTGTGGAGAGGGAAAGATATTACAATTCATGTCAATGACCTTTATCAGAATGCTGGATCTGACTAGAGTACAGTTGGGTGATATGTTTAGGTGGGGGTAATAGGAGCTTCATTTCTTGATGAATTAATTACTATCGACCATCTGATGAAACCCACTTGTTAGTTCACATCTGGTTCTAAATCTGATCTTTTAGCAGAAGATTGTCGCACTGAAGGGATACTTTGATTAGTTTATTGGAGATATCCTTTAATTCTAATACCTTGAGCATCTGATCACTCTTGCTTGGCAGCTGTGTTTCTGCAGCCTTAAGTTCTACAGCTTCCCCACCACGCAATCTTATTTTCTTCCATCAAAACCCTTAAAATTGACCTCAGACCAAGTACTATATCTTCTCATTGCTTGCTTCTCTACTAATGTTTGTGAATGCCTGATGAAAGACCTCAGAACGTTAATGACATTTACATAAAATAACCTTCCTGTAGACTGATGTTCATACATAAAAGACCACAATTTGAATATTTTTTACATGTGCATTATTTTTTTTGCTTTTGGGTTTAAAATATCTCAAGGTGTGCAAAGTTTGTGAGTTGTGGATGGCATCTGCTGTGTATGTACTTGTGGAGGTTGTGGGTGTGGTTGGAGGAGAAATATCATGGCTTCAAAAATTCCTATCAGTATGTTACAAAGTTCTTAATCTCCTGAGGGGAATGTGATTGCTGGGTCAAATTATTTTGGGTACTACCTATTAATAATTATTTTGTACTGATAATTAACCAAGACAAGAGTTTGCTAACTTAGCAAATATTAAGAGCTCATCAGATATTGCCACCACAGTGGATCAGAAGGTGAGGGCTTAATGCAACTGAGGGACAGATCCGTGTTCAAAATGCTATCTTTAAATGTGGTGCTTAGTTCATGACAATGTGCCTGTTGTAAATGTAGATGTGAAAGATTCTCAGCTGCTGTTCAAAGAGCAGAGAGCTTGTCTCATTCCCATAGCAACATTCATCTCTTAATCAAACAACCTTTATATTTTGTTGTTTTCAAGATACTCTGTAAGAAGAACATTTGTTATTTTAGTCTTTTTAATAGGCAATGTACATCAAAGAAATTTGAACCACTAACGAATTTCTGATTTGGTCATAGAAATGCAAACCGTTTTAAAATTATCAATGTTTGTGAAATAATATAATCAGCAGAGCAAATGAGATACTTTTCTCATATTTCTGATAACTGTGGAATAAAAATTCAATTCTAATTCTTTTTTTCCCCATGATTATAGGTAACATGTGTTCATGAAAACAACCCTAAAAAATCAGACCTTCTAAAAACTGGCAGCCCTAAGAACACGCAAAAGCATATATGGACAGAAAGTACCAAAGATCTGTCTATCAGTCGCCTGCTTACACAGACATTATCTGGCAAAGAGAATACTACTGCTGTGGACCTGCACTATGAAACTCCAGTACCTTATTCTGACCAGGATATTTGGGATTGGTTACGGAATGCCTCAGATCAGAAGGAACCTCACCCCCGTGCTAAGAGACGCCCTATAGTAAAAACAGGAAAATTCAAGAAAATGTTCGGCTGGGGAGACTTTCATTCCAACATCAAAACCGTCAAGCTCAACCTACTGATCACAGGCAAAATAGTGGACCATGGAAATGGTACTTTTAGCGTCTACTTCCGTCACAATTCCACTGGCCAGGGGAATGTTTCGGTCAGCTTGGTGCCCCCTACAAAAATTGTGGAATTTGACTTGGCTCAACAGACAGTGATTGATGCCAAAGATTCAAAGACATTTAACTGCCGCATTGAATACGAGAAAGTGGACAAGGCGAAGAAGACAACGCTTTGCAATTACGATCCATCGAAAACATGTTACCAGGAGCAGACCCAAAGTCACGTGTCATGGCTCTGCTCCAAACCCTTTAAAGTCATATGTATTTATATTTCATTTTACAGTACAGATTACAAACTAGTGCAGAAAGTGTGTCCAGATTACAATTACCACAGTGACACTCCTTATTTCCCCTCTGGCTGAGTGGGTCTGATAAAACGGTTATTGTAATTATGTTACTGCAATGAATTCTATATCTTTGTCTTCATTTGTATGAATGGTTTGTACTGTATATAGTTAATCTAGTATTATCTGAGCTACCTACAGTATGAACATTATTGTGTAACCGTCTCTCTTGCTTGTTTATGGGTTTAAAGAGCAAATGCAATGAAAAATAGCCTTTTATTTGTGTAGCAGTTATAGCTTACAACAAACTCATGTACAAAGAAACAATTATTAAAATTAATGTAACTGGTGGAAAAACAATTTAAGAGGTATACATATGCCATATTACTCATTGTCTGTATTAAAGTATTTTATTTCTGGAAGATGATATGTAAATAGGAATAAAATACTAAAATATTTCAGTTTGAAAACATGGATACACCCTAATTATGTCACATTAATAACCCCTGCCATTTTCCCAAGGAATTTCCTTTTTAATTGATGTATGTGTGAATGTGATCTTTTTTGCAGAAGGATATAATCTGGCTCAATCTTGATGGGAGAGGCAGATTTTCAAACAACACAACTTTACATTGACCAAGAATCTGATCATTGCTACTGATATAATTATTCTCAATAGGCCCAATGAATTTGAGTGGTGGTGTCTCCTCTGTATTAGTTATAGCACCCTCACAGTTTAACAAATATTTTCAACTGCTGACAAAGTTGACTCATCTGAATCCAGTCATTTCTTCCAAGTAATTGTTCTCGAAATCAGGCTGCACATCAAACTCCAGAAACAGATAGTTACAACACTTTACAGTCGAACCTAATGCAACAACTAAAACTGAACACTAATTGTTTAAATATCAAGCTGGGGTCCAATCTTTAACAATGAAAACGAAAACCCTATCTGATTTTAGCGAGAAATATGTTATTTATTTATATGTGAGTGATGACACCCCTGTTAAAAAGTATAGCATTGGTATGTGGCTCAGGTAAATGAGGAGAAGTGTTATTGTAGAGATCTCGACCAAGTGACAATGGATAATAGTAAGCCAATAATTTCATTCATAACCAATTTTTACACACACCAATTACATTTTTAATTCTAAAACAATTATTTTGAAATTTTCATCATGTCTAGTTCAGCTTCTACTAATAAATTAATGAATTGTGTCTAATATCAGTTAATTATTTACATACATTTTTATTAAGTATTCTTTATTGACATGGTGTATGCTGTCCCATCAGTAGAGGAAACATTGTCATGAATGATTATCTCCAGCTAAAATTAGCAATTGCTTCTCACGCATATCCTAAAGGGTGGGGTCAGTAGGTGGGGTTGACATTTGTGCACGAAACGTTGCAAAATGGCGCAACATGGGAGAGATTGAGTTTCAGGTTTATCAGGTACTGAACTGGAGACCTCACTAAAAGAGGTGCAAAGGAGTAGAAATATTCTGTATTCATAGAGGACTAGAGGATCGCCAGATGTAAATGCAGTTACAAAGGTTATCCACGATGCTAAAAAACCAACATCCTGAGATGAGTGGCCAAGGTTGATGAATACATCTTTTAGGATCATGTGTTCCCATCTGCATGACTGGCCTTGGATGCAGCTCAACTACCTCCAATTCTATCAATGTGCACCATGTCCATGACTTAACAACAATGCAGTGACATTACACTTACATAGCAAGTTGGAAACAATCGATATTATGACGCTGACTTCTAAGGCCCACTTTAATATTTAATTGCGACTTTGCACATGACCCTCCTAACGTATGTGACAACCAGTGATGATGATTAAATGCCGAGATACAGATACAGATATATACCTGTATTTTTAATAACTTGCTCATACTGACAATAGCCAGGATTCCACTCTGACAACTACATCATCCAGCGGTCTCGCTGAAGGAAGCAGGGAAAGATTATTGATGGTGGAGGTGTGACTGTAGTTTGGACTGGAGGTGCTGTTGGTCAATATTGAAATACCTTGTGCTGAGGCTGTGGGGAGGCTCATACCAATGAAGGTAATGAATCATTACATTCTCCTTCTCATAATCCACCTCCCCAAACCCTTGAACATACGCACACTTCCCATTTCCAAGCAGCGGTGGCATAAACATCTTCTCCCCCTTCTCCATACCACATCCTCGATCTTTTTCATCCCAGGTAGTTCAGAGGATGAAGGGACAGTTGTCACCCATTCCATATTCCATCAGCTCAATTACTGACACCGCAGATAATGAAGAGGATCAGAGAGACAGGATTTACCGGTGGTAATGGACTGGGCACAAATGGCCTACAATTGGTGCAAAGGTGAAGATAATGTCAAAGCTAGTCAATTTGAGGACTTGGTTGAGGACTTGGTTGAGGCAAATTGTAGAAGAATGTGAACACTTTGTGGACACTTTGTGCATTGGAAGCCTATCAGGAAGCCTGTATTCAGGGTAAGGAACTAGAACATGTCACACAACAATTTGGCACAAGTTAGTGCTCAGCATTTGGAGCCCTCCGCTTTCAGGTCATGTTGCAGTTATACCATGCCCTCCATAATGTTTGGGACAAAGACCCATCATTTATTTATTTACCTCCGTACTCCGTACTCCACAATTTGAGATTTATAATAGAAAAATCACATGAGGTTAAAGTGCACATGGTCAGATTTTAATAAAGGCCATTTTTATTCATTTTGGTTTCACCATGTAGAAATTACAGCTGTGTTTATACATAGTCCCCCCATTTCAGGCACCATAATGTTTGGGACACCGCAATGTAATGTAAAAGAAAGTAGTCATGTTTAGTATTTTGTTGCAAATCCTTTGCATGTAATGACTGTTTGAAGTCTGCAATTCATGGACATCACCAGTTGCTGAGTGTTTGCTCTGCCAGGCCTGTATTGCAGCCATCTTTAGCTTATACTTGTTTGGGGGGCTAGTCCCGATCAGTTTTCTCTTCAGCATATTAAAGTCATGCTCAATTGGGTTCAGATCGGGTAATTGACTTGGATACTCAAGAATTGACCATTTCTTAGCTTTGCAAAACTCCTTTGTTGCTTTAGCAGTATGTTTGGGATCATTGTCTTGCTGTAGAATGAACTGCTGGCCAATGAGTTTTGAGGCATTTGTTTGAACTTGAGCAGATAGGATGTATCTATATACTTCAGAATACATTATGCTACTACCATCAGCAATTGTATCATCAATGAAGATAAGTGAGCCAGTTCTTTCAGCAGCCATACATGCCCAGGCCATAACACCCCCAGCACTGTGTTTCACAGATGAGGTGGTATGCTTTGGATCTTTGGCAGTTCCTTCTCTTCTCCATACTTTGCTCTTGCCATCACTCTGATACGTTAATCTTCGTCTCAACTGTCCACAAGACATTTTTCCAGAACTGTGGCTGCTCTTTTAAGTACTTCTTGGCAAACTGTAACCTGGCCACCCTATTTTTGCAGCTAACCAGTGGTTTTCATCTTGCAGCGTAGCCTCTGTATTTCTGTTCATGAAGTCTACTGCGGACAGTGGTCATTGACAAATCCACACCTGACTCCTGAAGAGTGTTTCTGATCTGTTGGACAGGTGTTTGAGGATTTTTCTTTATTATAGAGAGAATTATTCTGTCATCAGCTGTGGAGGTCTTCCTTGGCCTGCCAGTCCCTTTGTGATTAGTAAGCTCACCAGTGTCCTTAATGATGCTCCAAACAATTGATTTTGGTAAGCCTAAGGCTTGGCTGATGTCCCCAGCAGTTTTATTCTTGTTTCTCAGTCTAATAATGGCTCCTTTGACTTTCATTGGCACAACTTTGGTCCTCATGTTGATAAACAGCATTAAAAATGTCCAAAGGTGGTGGAAAGACTGGAGGAAAGACTAGGTGCTGAGAGCTCTCTTATACCTGTATTTAGGAGGCAATTAAACACACCTGAGCAATTACAAACACCTGTGAACCCATGTGTCCCAAACGTTATGGTGCCCTGAAATGGGGGGACTATGTGTAAACACAGCTGTAATTTCTACATGGAGAAACCAAAATGTATAAAAATGGCCTTTATTAAAATCTGACAATGTGCACTTTAACCACATGTGATTTTTCTATTACAAATCTTAAATTGTGGAGTACAGATGCAAATAAATAAATTATGGGTCTTTGCCCCATCATTATTGAGGGCACTGTATAAGACGTTGGTGAGCCGCTCATAGAGTATTGTGTTCAGCTCTGGACAGTATGTTATTTCAAAGATGTTGTCAAGCTGGAAAGGGTGTAGTGAAGATTTACGAGGATGTTGCCAGAGCTACAGGGCCTGAGCTACAGGGAGAGGTTGAGCAGGCTAGGACCCAATTGCTTGGAGCACAGGAGAATACAATATCATGAGAGGAATTGATCGGGTAGACGCACAGAGTCTCTGTGTGTTTAAGGCGGGGGAAGGGGGAAAGAATGAAAAGGAACATGTGAGGTAACATTTTCACACAAAGGGTGGTGGGTATATGGAATGAACTGCCGGAGGAGGTACTTGAGGCAGGTACTATCTTAATGTTTAAGAAACATTTGGACAGGTACATGGATTGGACAGATTTAGTGATATGGACCAAATGTAGGCAGGTGGGACTGGTGGAGATGGGACATGTTTGTTGGTGTGGGCAAGTTGGGAGGAATTTGCACACAGTATCACTCTATGACTTTATGACTCTATGACAATGGAACTCCATCATCACAACTGTGGACCTAATCACTGGTGTTTGAGATTGACATCATAAGAAGATATGAAATAGCGGAAGTGGACCACATGCCCCTTGAGTCTCCTCCAGTATTCACTTTCCTGTCTATCTCCATGATTACCTGCAGTCTAAAATATATCTATGTTGGTTTTAAATCTACTTAATTACATGGTTCTCCAGGATCCTCTGAGAGAAGATGTTTCGGCAACATCTTCCTTTTGCTGTGTCATCTTGGGATGATGCTCCCTGGCTCGAGATTTCTCAGTGTGGAAACACCCATCAGCCACACAGTGTTTAGGTGCAAAGATGGCACAGTTGGTAGAGCTGCTCACAACGTTCAGAGACCTGGGATCGATCCTGATTGTGCAGTCTTTGTGAAGATTATATGGGTTTCCTCCAGGTGCACTGGTTTCCACCCAAAGCCCAAAGATGCGTGGGTTTGTAGGTTAATTGGCCTATGTAAATGACCCCCCAGTATTGAATGGATGTGAAATGCAGGATAACATAGACCAGAATGGATTGGTTGGTATTGACTTGATTGACTGAGGGGCCTGTTTCCTTGATGTACCTTTCAATTCAATTCAATTCAAATCTCATAGAGGGATCCATGCAGAAGTCCTAGTGCAACCCAGGCAGACATGACTTGTGCTGGTTAGCACATAACAAAAGCTTTTCACTGCAACTTGGTACACATAACAATAAACTAAACTAAACAAATCTTGCACATGTCTGGGAGCAACTAGTTTATGCATAACTCTGAGAACAACATTGAGTTCTTCGCAATTCCCATGTCCAGTAAGTCTTTCCAAGATTTTGTGATATTAACAACAACATATAGTACTGGATTTGTAGAATTGTACTATTGAACAAAAAGAATGAATCTGTCATGAATTAGAGCCCCTTTATTTAATATTAGCGATGCACAGGTAGAGTAATGGTATGGGAGGAGTTCTTATCTACATGTGTATTCAGCCATGTAAGACTTTAAGTGGAGCATTGAATTCCACAATTACCTGAAAATGATATTCGACCATTGTATGCTAATTTATATAATCTCCCAGACTCAAATAACTACTCTCCATTTCTGATCTATCCGAATGTAGCTGCACTTCTGGAGTGCACCCAAGGAACTCTCCTTGAAATTCTGCCACTCATCAACATCACATCTGTTGGTCTTATTCAGAGATATGCAAGCAGTTCCTCCACATGTAACTGCAGTGACCTCGGTACATCTGACTGTGGCCATTGGATTCCCTACCATCAGCTATCCAAAAACCATGCTCTGCAGTACACATGGCAATACTCATATGCTTCCTTCCTGAAGGGTTTGCTTTAAAACAGACTTGATCTGACATTTGATCACTCTTCCTACTATCTCCTTTATTGTCCAATGATACTGTACATTTGTGACGCTCCTTGGAATGGTTTCTCGAGTTAAAATTACCACATCAATGTTTCATGAACTTCTTATCCATCTTATTGTGCCGAATTCTATATTCCAATGAACTATCTTCTTCATTGTTCCCTCTCCCCTCTTCCCAATTTCCCAACGTTTCAAAATTTCTATTATCCTCAATGGCACTCGAGTAACAATTTATGCCTTTTGTGAAAAATAGTTATGTTCCAAAATGCACAAGACTTCGAGTTTGCTAACAGAATAATTTTCACAATTGACTGGAAGTCCTATCAGCTGACTATAAGTATACAGACAAAGTCACAGAGAAGCATATCTATGCCAAGTCACAGGGTAGCTGTAAACTTTTTTTTCCCTCCACATTTGTCTTATCTCTTTAGCAGTGCTCAGTTTGGTGAATGCATAAATTTCAATGCTGTTATCAACAGACTGGTTGATACATTGGTTCTTGAGTGATATGTTTGCCGGTGCACATAATGACCTGTCGGTTTATTAATGTATCACATTACACCATACAGTTCAGTTCACATAATGACTTTACAGACATTACTGAATCATGGTTTGATGCTGCAGTAACTCCCAAACGCAAATAATCTCTGTGCCATTTTTAAGCAGAGAAACGACTGAGATGAAACTAGGAGATGTTATCTTGAACAAAGCAAGCTGAGGGAAAATGAATAACATTAACATTGTACACAATATAGGTTTGTTTGCATTGTAACGGTCAGAGTATGGAAAATGGAAGGACTTGAAAGAAATTATGCATCAGAAAGATAAATCAGAAACGTGGCTGTATGCTGGACAAGAGTGAAGAATGAATATTGTTTCAATTTCAGCCATGTCCAGTAGTTAGAAAGCACAAAGATGCCCATTTCAGTGAAACATAGAAAATAGGCACAAGAGCTGACCATTGACTTTTCAGGCCTGCTCCACTGTTCAATATAATCATGGCTGAGAATTCCACCTCAACACACAGTTTCTGTCATCACTTTGCACCCCAGAGGGTTATATCTTGGAAGGACAATTCATGCATGCAAATAAAAGAGCTTCTGTCAAGTTCACCACCTTTGATTTTTATTAACTGCACTTGGATTAGTGGAGTGGGTAACAGGCTGATAATGGAAATGTTGATGTAGCCGGCACATGAAGGCGTATCCGAAGAGCCCATGTGCTTGAGATGCCAGGCTTCTTTAATACATGGATCAAAACTACAAACAAAATTAGTCCTCTGGGAATATCATACCACAGCTTCTCCAACAGAAATGGAAGAGTGAAAATGAAGGACAAGGATAAAAATATTATTTTCTGGGACATTTGTACTTACCAATCTATTGATTGAGGCAGGGAGAACTAAAATGGAGAAATAAAGTATGTAGATTTGCCAACTGGGATAGAGGTATTGCTGGGTACAGTGATAGGTACAAAATAGACTAGGTGGATGTGTTGAATGTAGGTGAGCACGCTGGGAAAGATTCCTGTTACATGATGAACTTAAAAGGAAAAAATAGAGCAAAAATAATTTCATCAAGAATATGTCCAGAGTACAGGGCACCTCTGACAAAAATTGAGCACAAGCAGAGCAATGATGGTGAGCAAAGCATTAACCTTAGGGTATTCCACAGAGTGGAGGTGGCAAAAAGGTGGTTTTGCATTCTGCAACGTGAGTCCTGCAATATATATTGCCTCCCTGGTACCAGGGTAAAAGACATCACAGAGCAAGGGCAAAGTATCGTGCAGGGGGAAAGGGACTGTCAGCAGATGTGGTGCGTGTCAATGTCACATGAGAATAAGGGATGACCTCTGCAAGCAGATGTCATAGAGTTATAGGTCATACAACGTGGACACAGGCCCTTCGGCATAACCTGCCCACACCGACTAACATGCCCCGTCTACATTAGTCCCACCTGCCTGCATTTGGCCCGTATCCCTTTAAGCCCATCCATGTTTCTTAAATCTTGTGAAAGTACCTGCCTCAACTATCTCCTCCAGCAGCTTGCTCCATACACCTACCATTCTTTGTGTCAAAAGGTTGTGCCTCAGGACCCCATTAAATCATTCCCCCCCTCACCAAAAACTATGTATCCTCTGGTAAAAGACTGTGCATTCACCCCATCTATTCCTCTCGTAATCTTATACACCTCTATAAGATCACCCCTCATCCTCCTGCGCTCCAAGGAATAAAGACTCAGCTTGCTCAACCAATATCTCAGGCCCTGGAGTCTTGGCAACACCCTCATAAATCTTTTCTGCACCCTTTCCAGCTTATCAACAACTTTCTTATAATAGGGTGACCAATACTGAACACAATACTCTAAATGCGGCCTCACCAATATCTTGTACAATTATAACATGACTTCCCAATGTCTATATTCAATATTCTGACTGATGAAGGCGAATGTGCCGAAAGCCTTTGTGACCACCCCATCTACTTTTTCCTTCGCTCCATAGATGCTGCCCCACCCACTGAGTTTCTCCAGCATTTTTGTCTACCTTCATTCTATTTTCCAGCATCTGCAGTTCCTTCTTAAACACTATCTACTTTTGATGTTACTTTCAAGGAACTATGTGCCTGCACTCCTTGATCCCTCTGCTCTACAACACTCTCTAGAGCCCTGCGTAGGCCCTGTCCAAGTTTGACTTCCCAAAATGCAACACCACGCAGATCTCTGTATTAAACTCCATTATACATTCCTCAGCTCTTCAGCCCTCTTGCCCAACAGATCAAGATCTTGCTACAATTTTTGACAACCGTCTTTGCTATATACAATACCACCCACTTTAGTGTCATCTGCAAACTTACTAATCATACTAATCATGCCTTGTACATTCTCATACTAATCATTGATATAGATGGCAAACAGCAGTGGGTCTAGCACCAAACCATGAGGCACTGCTAGTTACAGGCCCCCAGTCTGAAAAGCAACCTTCCACCATCATCCTCTGATTCCTTCCATAAAGCCAATTTTCTAATCAGTCAGCTAGCTCTCCTTGGATCCCATGCAATCTAACCTTTCAGAGCAGCCTATCATATAAATCCTTGTCAAATACCTTTCTGAAATCTATATATACAAGATCTAAATGAGTTGGGAAAATGTTTAAGAGCCAGGGCCTCATGAGTGGTAATCATATTCTGGCAAATGTAGAAATAGGAGGAGCATGCAGGGAAATTTACAAATGTGCAGAGAATTTTAAGCTAGTGTGAGGGGAGGAAAATTGAGATGGATATGAAAGAGCATAAACGTTAGGAGAGGTAGATGGCACCAGAGCAAGAAGACATGCCCTTTCGCTATGACTAGAGTACAAGAAAGTACAAGAGTGAAAGTAGGTCTACAGTGTATTGTACATAAACACTTGAAGTATATTATACTGGGTTGGAAAGCTATATGCACAATTAGTAACATGGGAATATAATGTGAATGCAACTAATACATGACTAGAGAAAAGAACAGGGCGGGGTGCTAAATATTCCCTGATATATGGTGTCCAGAAAAGATAAGGAAGGGAAGAAAGGAATGAGGGAGAATGACTGTATTGATTGAGGAGAATTTTGCTGCGCTGGAGAGAGAGAAAATCCTAGAATGGTCAGTCACAGAATTGATTGGGATAGACTTAAGAAAAAACAGTTATGATTATACCACTTGGAAAATGGGCACCCGGCTAGTATAGAGTAGGGGCAAGTTGGCAGGAAAATTGTAAAAGTGTGGCACAATAATAACTGGATACTTTAAACCATTCCATTATAAAGTGTGAGAGTAATAATGTAAGGAAGAATGAAGGAGAGGAATTTTTGCTTTAGAGAAATAGAATGGCATTAAATTCTGATCCTAGGCTGGCACGGTGGCACAGCGATAGAGTTGTTGCCCCACAGCGCTTGCAGCGCCAGAGACCCAGGATCCTGACTACGGGTGCTGTCTGTATCGAGTTTGTATGTTCTTCCCGTGACCATGTGGGTTTTCTCCGATATCTTCAGTTTCCTCCCACACTCTAAAGACATACATGTTTGTAGGTTAATTGGCTTGGTATAAGTGTATAAGTGTAAATAGTGTATATTATTCCAAGTGTGTGTAGGATAGTGTTAATGTGCGGGGATCGCTGGTTGGTGCAGACTCGGTGGGCCGAAGGGCCTGTTTCTGCACTGTATCTCAAAACCACACTAATCTAAACTAAACTAAATTGGGAAGGAGACATTGGTGCTAGGTGGGCCATGTGGAGGATGTATGAATGGACGAACATTTAAGAAACAGTAACCATGGTATGATAAGGTTTAAAATTGCTATGGAAAAGTTTATGAATTGCTTTAAGGTGAAAATAGTCAGTTGAAGAATGGCCAATTCTAGTGAGGTGAGGACTGATCTCAACTAGATAAACTGGAATTAAAGGTTTCAACGCAAAGTTTTAAATGAGCCATAGATGGCCTTTGAGAACAGGTTGCTCAGATATATTCATGTTGTTAATGTAATGGGAAGAAAGAAAAGTAAAAAATAGGAAATGAGGGGGCATATCAACCAAGATGGGTGATTAGCATAAAAAGTGATCGCTTGGGCAGTTTACAACCCAGGGGTATGATTATTGATTTCTCTAACTTCAAGTAACCCCGACATTCCTTCTTTCTCCATTCCTACCCCACCCAAGTCACACCAGGTTTTCATTTTCACCCAACAAACAGCTACCAATGGCCAGTTTCCTTTTTCATTGTTACTTTTTTGCATATCTTTCATTCATTTGTTCCATATCTCTCCACATCATCGTCTATATCTCTATATCTCTTGTTTCCCTTTCCCGTGACTTTCAGTCTGAAGAAGGGTCTCGAACCGAAGCGTCACCCTTTTCTTCTCTTTAGAGATGCTGCCTGTCCCGCTGAGATACTCTAGATTTTTGTGCCTATCTTTGGTTTAAACCAGCATCTGCAGTTCCTTCCGACACATTGTGTCTGCACCAATAATCTTCTCTAAGTATGCAAATAGTTAGGAAAGTGAGAAAGCAATTACTGACTAAAAAGAAGATTCATTCATCGGTCTTTAATCTGAGTACATTGGTCTTTTAGTGTTTGCCCTAAAGTACATTGATCTTTTATTCTGACCTCTGGTGCAATTTGTGGAAAGTTAAACATCCATAGAACAGTACAGCATAGGAGCAGGCCATTCTGTGCACAATTTGTGTCAAACATGATGCCAAGTTAAACAAAGTGATCTCCTCTGTCTGCATGTGATGTTTAACCCCAGTATTCCCTGCATACTAATGTGCCCACCTAAAAGCATCTTAAAATGTTCCTATTGTATCTGCCTCCACAACAACCTCTGATGGTGGAAGTACATTTCAGACACCCGCTGCTCTCTGTGTAAAAAACTTGCCTCACACATCTCCTTTATACTTTGCCAGTATCATCTTAAAGCTCTGCCCTTCTAGTATTTTATCTTTCCTGTCTGGGAA
This sequence comes from Amblyraja radiata, assembly GCF_010909765.2. NCBI lineage: Eukaryota > Metazoa > Chordata > Chondrichthyes > Rajiformes > Rajidae > Amblyraja > Amblyraja radiata. The sequence goes on along the minus strand of NC_045957.1, from coordinate 47,242,946 downwards.
AATATTTTGATTATCTCCTCTATCTATGCTTCTTCTAATTTTAAATACAGCTATCAGATCTCCTCTCAATCTCATGTGTTCCAGTGAAATCGATCCAAGTTTGTCTGACCTCTCCTTATTGCTAATACTCTCTAATACATGCAGCATTCTGGTAAACATCTACTGCGCCCTCTCCAAAGCTTCCACATCCTTCCTGTAATGGAACGACCAGAACTACACGCAAAACTCCAAATGGGTCCTAACCAAATTTCTGTAAAGCTGTAGCATGACTTCCTGACACATACTCAATGCCCTGACCGATGAACACAAGCATACCATACACCTTCTTTAGACACTCTATCTAATCGTGTTGCCACTTTCAGAGAGCGATGAACTTGGAACCCAAGATCCATGTGTACATCAATGCTGTCGAGGGTTTTGCATTAACTGTATACTTGCCCCTCATATTCAACCTCCCAAAGTACAATCCCTCACACATACTCGGAATAAACTCCTTCTGCCATTACTACGCCCATTTCTCCAAATGATCTATATCTTGTTGTTTACTTCGGCAGCCTTTCTCACTCTCCCCAACTCCAACAACTTTTATGTTCTCTTTAAACTTAATAACCAACCCATCTTCTATATGTGACCACTTACATTTCATTTGGATGTTCCAATGTCCTCCCACATCCTAAAGATGGGTAGGTTGGTGGGTTAATTGAGCCATTGTAAATTGCTTCAAGTTAGTGATATAATATGGGAGAATAAAGGGAGAATATAATGGGAATAGTGTATATTATTATAAGTGGCTTCCTAACGGTCATTACAATGGGCCAAAGGGCCTAATTCTACGCGGTATGACTTTACAATGCTATAAGAAAATTGCGTGCAGACTTAACAAAAGAGGATATTATTGAGATATGGATAGGTTTAAATTGATAACAAGGAGGTAGTGGAAAGGCTATCTGTATTTAAAGTAGATAAGGAGAAGTGGAGGGGAGGAGGGGAGAGGGGGAGGGGTGAGGGCGAGGGGGGGGGGGGGAGGGATGGAGGAGGAGATGGAGAAGAAGGAGAAGAAGGAGAAGAAGGAGAAGAAGTAGAAGAAGAAGAGGAAGATGAAGAGGCCCTGCCCATAGTCTTTCAAGCATTTGTAGATTCATGGGCAATGCTGGGGAAAGTTTCAAACAGCACAGCTTATTGAGAAAAGCATGTTGGGATAAGCCCAGTAATTACAAACCAACCGCTCAGGTGAACCCCAGTCTTGAGGAAATTTTAGAGACAAATAATGCAATTAGAGGCAAGATTCACTGACACTTGGATAAGCACAGATTGATTTAAGGAAAACTGATGTGGATTTGTTAATGGCAAATCATGTTTAACTACCTTGAAAGGGTTTGTTGACGAGCTAACAGAGAGGATTGATGAGGTGAATGCAGTTGATGTGCTGTGTATGGACTTTGATGAAGTGCCGCATTAAAGGCTTGTCATCATCAAGATTGAAACTCATGGAATAAAAGGAGCTGTAGCAGCAGGGATAGGAAATTGGCCAGATGACAGGAAACAGGATAGTGGCAATGGGCTGTTTTTATGGAGTGGAAGGAGGAGTAAGGTGTATTCCTCATTGTCTGGTATTAATATAACTTGGAGTTGGGCGGACACAGCTCAGTTTCCAAATTCTCAAATGACAGTAAATCTGGAAATATAATAAACCATGCGGAGGTAGGTAATGATCAGACAGTCTGGTGATATTGGCAAACATATGACCATCGAAACCTAAGGCAGATAAATATGACGTGACAATTTGGAGGAAAGAACAAGGAGGGAAATGAACCAGATTGTACAATTTTACAAGAACAGGAGGATTTGAGGGATACATGCATAGGTAATTGAAAGTGGAAAGGTAGGTTAAGAAAATAGTTTAAAAATGTCTGGGATCCTGGTTTTTACCTATAAGACATACAGTGCAACTACATGAAGGGTGAATCTTTATATAATTGTGGCTTGACACAAGTGAAGTTTTGTGTCCAGTTCTGGGCATCTCATTATACGAAGAATATGAAGACCTAGGATGGTGATACAGTGGTAGATTTGCTGCCTTATAGCGCTTACAATGCCAGAGATCCAGGTTTGATCCTGATTACGGGTGCTTGTCTGTACGTAGTTTGTACATTCTCCCCGTGACCTGCGTGGTTTCTCTTTATTCTCTTCAGTTTATTTATTCATGTGTGTATATATTTATATTATGGTATATGGACACACTTAAACCTGGTGTTGTACTTCCGGTGGCACTGGTGCCAGCAGCCTCCACCTACAGCCCGGTATCTTTTTGTTTTTTTGTTTATTTAGTTATGTAAAAGTGTGTTTTTTGGTGTTTTTTTTGTGTTTTGATGTGGGGGAAGAGGGCACGGTGCGGGGGATACCGTCCTTCAGCCGCTTCCTGGTGAAGACGCGACTATTATTCGAGTCGCGTCCTCGCCCCCCCCCCCCACCACCAGCGGCCTAACTACTGGATTGGCGTGGCCTTTCCTGCGACCAGAGCTCCAGCAGCGGCGAGACAGCGCTGTAACATCGCGAGGCTGGCGATGCCTTACCGGGGATCGCCGTCTGGAGCCCAGAGTGCTGGACCTGCTGCACCGACATCATGGAGCTGCGGTTTGCGGAGCTCCCAACGTGGGCGGCACTGATGGACAGCGCGGGGTCCTGTGACTCTGCCCGGCTCGGCCTGCGGACTCGGGAGCTGCGGACTCCGGCTGTGGGAGGCGGCTGATCTGGAGGTCCGGGTCGCTGAGGTGGAGGATGTTCACCGTCGGGGTTCGGCGTCGGCGCTCCACCAGCCCGGCGTGAGGGCCTGAACATCGGGCCACCCAGGGCGGCGACTGCGGGTGCTAGGAAGGCCTCGACCACGAGTGAACATCTGGGAAGAACGGAGGGGAGGCTGGCTGGACTATGGTGCCTTCCTCACCTTGGTGCCACTGTGTTATGTTGTGTCGTGGACTTTCAGTGTTTGTGCTTTTTTATAAATTCTATTTTATTTATTTATTTATTTTTTTGTTTTTGTTTATTTTATTAGAAGTTAATACAATACAAAACAATACAATGGCACCTAATTTTAGGTGCCAACTATGTCATACCGTAATCCATTCTATGTACAACCTCTAGTTTTATGTTATGAGTAGGCAAGACAAGAAAAAGAAAACAATAGAAAGGGGAAAGAGTGGAAAAATAGATGGTAGAGAGTAGACAAATGTGAAGTGTGGATATAAAAAATAAAAATAAAAAAATAAAATAAAAAAGAAAAGGTGGAAAGTAGAAATAGAAGAAAAGGCCCCTTAAAAGAGAATTTTTCAAATCTATATTCGGAGATGTAGATCTATCCACGTCATGAACTGAAATCAGCAATCCTTATGGTACCGCTGCATCACATGATTCCAAAAAGTCGATGAAAGGAGACCAACTCCTTAAGAATTGGTCATATTTATCCATTAGTCGGAGTCTCATTTCTTCAAGGCGTGCTATGTCCATCATATTCCTAATCCACATTTTAACAGTTGGTATGGTTGTATTTTTCCAAAATGTAAGTATCAATTTCTTTCCAATTATTAACCCATAATTAAAAAAAACATTTTGGTCTTTATTTAAATTGGTATCTTCTCCTATTATTCCAAATATAATCCATTCCATTTTGGGTTCTATTCTTGACTTGAAGAGCTTTGTAAATATATCAAATATATCACTCCAAAATTTATTCAACTTTGTACATCCTACAAATGAATGTGTTAAATTAGCGTTTTGAAACAAACATTTATCGCATCTGGGAGAGACGTTTGGATAAAATTTATTCAACCTCGTTTTTGAATAATATAGTCTATGTAATAATTTGAATTGAATTAAATTATGTCTTGTATTAATAGAACAGTTATGTGTATTCATCAAATACTTTTCCCATCTATCCTTCGAGATCTTTATCATTAGCTCATGTTCCCTATCTTCCCTTAGTGCTTCTGTTGAGGGTGATTCTCTATATAATATATTATTATAAAAGTATGATATTAATTTTTGTGAATCAGCCTTAATATTCATTGCTTCTTCTAAAGGGTCTAAAAATATAGTTTGAAATCTATGTATATATTTCTTCATAAAGTCACATACCTGTATATATTTAAAATATTGATTATCCTTCAATTTAAATTTAAATTTTAATTGTTGAAATGATAACAGTTTACCCAATTCATACATATCCCTACCTTCCTAATCCCCAGTCTATCCCATTGTTGATATGTGTTGTCGATGAGAGAAGGTTTGAATGCGGGGGTGTTCAATAGTGGGGTTAGTACTGATAAATTATTTAATTTCAAGGATACTTTTATTTGTTTCCAAATTCTTATTATATTGTGAATAATTGGGTTCTTCTTATATATTATACTATTCAATTTTATCGGTGAGAGCAGGATCGTTCCTATATCGTGCGGATAGCACTCCTCTTTCTCCATTCTTATCCACTCCAACTGCTGAGTGGAACTATCCAGCCAGTACATTATGTTCTTAATATGCACTGCCCAGTAGTAATACATAAAGTTAGGTAATGATAAACCCCCAACTTCTTTAGATTTGCACAAATGCTTTCGTTGAATTCTATGTGTTCTGTAATCCCATATAAAATTAGTGATAGTGGAATCTAGTTTTTTGAAAAAATATTTTGGAATATATATTGGGATCGCTTGAAACAAATATATTAATTGTGGTAAGAAAGTCATTTTTATAGCGTTAATTCTACCTATCAATGAGAGCGGAAGTGTTTTCCAAAATTTAATCATATCATTCAGTTTATTTAATAGTGGTATAAAATTGGCACTAAATAATGATTTGTGTCTTCTCGTAATTTGAATACCCAGATACTTGAATTTTTCTGTTGCAATTTTGAAGGGGAATTTTAGTAAGTGTCTCGAATCCTGTGGTTTTAAAGACATAATTTCGCATTTATCCCAATTTATTCTATATCCTGAAAAAGAGCCGAATTCCTCAATTAGTGTTAATAAGGTGGGTATACTCGTCTGTGTATTAGTAATATATAAAAGAATATCATCAGCATATAGTGAAATTTTATTCTTTGAATCCTTAGTGTTATATCCGTGAATATTCGGGTGATTTCTAATCTTTTCGGCCAACGGTTCTATCATAAGGGCAAATAGCAATGGTGATAAGGCACACCCTTGCCTATTACCCCTTGATAAGTAAAATTTTGGAGATAGCGTATTGTTAGTTAATATTCTTGCCGTAGGTCTATCGTAAAGTAGTTTAACCCATCTAATAAAATTCTCTCCCATATTGAATTTTTGAAGTACCTTGTATAAATACTGCCATTCTACTTGATCAAATGCCTTCTCTGCATCCAGCGTGATAACTGAAATATCTTCATTGTCCTCATTATGAGAGTACATTATATTGAAAAGCCTTCTCAAATTATTAAATGATTGTCTTTTGGGTATAAATCCCGTTTGATCCGTATTTATTAAATTGTTAATATAAATATTTAGCCTTCTGGCTAGAATCTTTGCTAAAATTTTCTGATCCGTATTTAGTAGTGAAATAGCTCTATAAGAACCCGGTTCATCTAAATCTTTATCTTTTTTTGGTATAAGTGTTATTGTTGCTTCTGCTAGGGTTTCTGGTAGTTTATTTTCGGTATAAGCCTGCATGTATAAATTGAATAATCTTGGTATAATTGACTCCTGAAATCTTTTATAAAATTCATTACTAAAACCGTCTGGTCCTGGGGTCTTCCCATTTTTCAGTGAGTTTATTATTTGTTTTATTTCTTCACTAGTAATCCGTGCTCCTAAATGCTCTTGTTCTAAACTATCCAATTTTGGGAGCTTGCAATTATCTAAAAAATTTGTAATTTTATTTACATCTGTATTTATTTTAGATGTATATAAATTGTGATAAAATTGGGCAAACCTCTTGTTAATATCCTTAGGCAGTGTTAAAAACTCACCCTTATCTGATTTAATAATAGGCTGGCTGGACTATGGTGCCTTCCTCACCTTGGTGCCACTGTGTTATGTTGTGTCGTGGACTTTCAGTGTTTGTGCTTTTTTTTAAATTCTATTTTATTTTTAATATGTTTTATTATTTATTATTATTTATTTATTTTTATTTTTATGATACTGCCTGTAAGGGAAATTCATTTCGTTGTCTCTAACTGAGACAATGACAATAAATTTGAATACAATACAATACAATACAATACTTATCTGTTTTATAGTAAATGCCTACTATGTTCTGTGTGCTGAAGCAAAGCAAGAATTTCATTGTCCTATCAGGGACACATGACAATAAACTCACTTGAACTTGAACTTGAACTTGACAGAGGAGATAGAGAAAAATCTTTCTATTGGTGAAAGAGTCAGGAACCAGTGGCCATATATTGAAGGAGAGTGGCAAAAGAACCAAACTGTGCTTGTGGAGAATGGGTTTACACAGCAAATGGCTAAGGTCCAGATTGTACTGCTAGAAGTAGGTACTGGAGGCACATCCAGCTGCAGCATTCAATACAGTGATAGATGATAATTTAATAACAAACACCTTGCAAGGATATGGGTCTCGCGTGGGCAGATGGCACTATGAGGATTGCATTGTGAAATACCAACATACACCAAATAAGGCCAGATAACCTATTTCCTTTTGTGTGATTCTGTGAAAAAACAGAACATTGAAAGATCTTGAATGCTATGCAACTCTAACCTCAACTACGAAATATTGCTGTCTTTGGTTGCATTAAGTACTTCAAGTTTTTCTGTAGTACTATTGGGATTGTTAATTTACCATTTTTTTGTCTTATTCTATATTATCTATGCATACCGAGCTTGCAGGTCTGTTATGCTGCTGCAAGTTAGAATGTCAAGGTTCTGCTGCGGTATATATGATAATTAAACACTCTTGATACTTGATCCAAGGTAGATTTTAGAAAGAGGAATGATTACACCAAAGAAATATTGAGCCAGGTAAAATATGATTTTTTTAAACAAAGATTTACACATTCATGTCATTGAAATGGATAGGAAGGACGTACAGATACTGGTTTAAACTGAAGATAGACACAAAATGCTGGAGTAATTTAGTAGGTCAGGCAGCATCTCTGGAGAGAAGGAATGGGTGACGTTTCGGGTTGAGACCCTTCTGAAGGGTCTCGACCCGAAACATTACCCATTCCTTTTCTTCAGAGATGCTGCCTGTCCTGTTGAGATATTCCAGCATTTTGTGTTGATCATTGAAATGCTGAACATAATTTGGTTTAAAATTATGGATACTACAGGTGAATAGAAATAAACTAAAATTAAAGAGATATACAATTTGCGATAGGTGGAAAGTACTAAGGTTGAAAATAAATTAAAACAGGAATAGGAAAACAAAGAGTATAGTATTCCACTGCTGTATCAATCAAAGGAGAATTGCTTAATGTGCAGTGGAAGGTTCAGGAGATTCAAGAGAGCTTAACTGGAAATAGCATCAAAAGGATGTGAATCCAAGAAAAGTGAAGAGGCAACGCAGATAAGTGTCTGTACACAAGTCACCAAAACCACTGTTGGAAAAATACAAAAAAAAGCAATAAAAAAGGATCATGTAATGTTGACTTTTCAAGGGGCTGATCTGAAAGGTTTGGTTAGTGGTGGGGGGAGGGTAATCACGTTTTAATGTGTTTTTTGATGTCAGATCTGAACACCATACTTCAAGAGTGAAATTTCTTAATCAGCTCTGATTAAATACATATAGATATTTATCTATATAATTAAGTCTCACCTTGACCCTGTCTGCGCTGCATATTGATTTTAGAAAAAACGCTACCCTGTATCGCTGTGATTTTTGGCCATCTTACTCACAGTCCTCCTCCGCTGAGCGAGCCTAGAGCATTTTTCCCATCGATGAAAAATAAAAAAGTTATGAGCGTTTAAAAAAACCTTGTGATCAGCTGATTGGTCCTCCCACCTGTCAATCACCCCAATGAAGGTAACGCCCCTTCTGGGGGGGGGGGGGGCAGGACTATAAAACCCCGGATGCCTGGATGTGAGTCAGTCACTACAAGATTGCAAGGGTGAGGCCACGACTGTCATTCTAAGCTGTGAATCAACTGAACAGTGAGTCTGCAATGTACTTGCAATAAATGATTTGTTAGCCCTTAATGACAATGCCATGAGTTGTTTGTCCTGCTGCCCTGTCTGTGCTTGAAACTGTAATGCTTTATTAGGTCCGACTGTGTTTGGAAGGAATAAATGCTTTATTAGGTCCGACTGTGTTTGGAAGGAATAAATGCTTTATTAGGTCTGACTTTGTTTGGAAGGAATAAATGCTTTATTAGGTCTGACTGTGTTTAGTCCAAAAGTCCCGCTCATTTTGTGACTTAGTGGACAGGTCGTGCTGATTGCGTAATTTCCGGTGAGTGCAGAGCTCGCGCTGATGGCACAATTTCTGGTAAGTGTAAAGGTCACACTGATTGCGGAAGTTCCGCTGACAGCGGAAGCCCCACAGTGGAGAGGCCGCGCTCAGCCGTGTGAGTAGATTCAAGAAAGTTTACTGTCACATATAATGTGAGTGTGTGAGTGAGTGTGTGTGTGATGTGGAGTGTGTGTGTATATTGGAATTGGAGGAGTCACTGGGACAAACCCGAGACCACCACCGTGTGGTTAAGACTGAGCTTCCTGGACAAGGCTAAGGCAGCCAGTACCTCCACTCAAGCCAAGACTGAGTGGCCGGGGCTAGTCCGAGGCTGCCATTGCTGCTTACCTTCCCTCAGGCAAGCAGAGATTGCAGTGCCTTCTACTACGTGACCAGGACTGAGCTGCTGGGACAAGCTCAAGATCACGTCTAGTCCCCCAAGTGGAACACGTGACAATAAACTAATCTCACTCAATTATTCTTCACCCTGTCCCTGAGGGATTCTACAGAAGGAGAAGATATGCCATATAATATTTTAAGAAATGATTTGTCTGGATTGAACTGCACAAATCTTGATCTTTCTGCTTACAGCTGTGTGTGCGCTTGTAGATTGTTTTGGAAATGCCAGCTTTGTACAGTGAAGGACATTTATTAGTCAATGTATGTTTTATTGTGGTAATTATCTGGAGATACAGTATCTTGTTATCTTTAATTAAACTCAAACTTTCAAAAAAATTAAGGTTGATTAAATTCCAAAACTGAAGATTAAAACTGTTGAAAATTGAAGGTATTGATGCTATTTGTTTCGCAAAAGGATTGATATATTGAGGATACATTTTCTTTCAGTTTACTAGTTTACTCAGTCCAAGTTTATTGATTGCTGAAGGGTTATTCAATGCAACATGTTCTTGTTATTTCTTGCACAAATAGTTATTTTTTTAATATCAATTCATTATTTCAAGGTAGACATAAATGCTTGCATTAAAATGGTGGCCAAAGCATTTTGATATAACTTAATTAATAATACCTGCACACATTTGTGGATTACATTTCCTCCATTTTAACTTTTAAATTTGGGTTGGAAAAATATTTAATTGACTTCAGCTGATTGCAACCAGTGATTAGTCAGAATTCAGGAAGCAAATAGCCAAGAAGAAAAAACACAAAACTGAGCTGTGATTAGTGCTCGCAGAATGAAAGTGCACCTGCCAATTAATTGGTAACTGCACAATTTTTCACATTCTGCTAGAACAATTAAAAGCTTGTTAGCTACTAATGATTCTAAATGACAGCAAAACACTAAACTGGTGGTGGTTCAAATAAAGGGCTTTGAATGGTAATTTCTAATGTATTAGGTAGAATATGGTGGTTAATTCAGAAATTCTAAACCACTTATCATCCATGGTGAAGCACATTAATGCAGTCATTCTCTCTCTTTGTATTTAAAGTGGCTTCACCAAGTATGTGGATGAGGCAAGCAAAGTAACGACAATGGTTGGATGTTTTGGATCAAAGCCAATTATTTCAATGTAAACTTTGGGTAAGTACTAGCTTTAAGCTTAAAACCACCTCCATCGTGCCAGTGCCAAAACACTCCACTGCGGCAAGCCTCAACGACTTCCGCCCAGTTGCACTTACCCCCATCATCACCAAGTGCTTCGAGAGGCTGGTCCTGGCACACCTCAAAAGCTGCCTACCTCCCACACTGGATCCCTATCAGTTTGCCTACCGCAAGAACAGGAGTACGGAGGATGCCATCTCAACGGCACTTCACTCCGCCCTCTCCCACCTCGACAACAGAGACACTTACGTAAGAATGCTGTTCATCGATTACAGCTCAGCATTCAACACCATTATACCATCAAAACTGATCACCAAACTCGGTAACCTGGGCATCGACCCCTCCCTCTGCAACTGGATACTGGACTTTCTAACCAACAGACCCCAGTCTGTTAGGTTAGACAAGCACACCTCTTCAACCCTCACCCTGAACACCGGCGTTCCACAGGGCTGTGTGCTGAGCCCCCTCCTCTACTCCCTCTTCACCTATGACTGCACACCTGTACATGGTACTAACACCATCATCAAGTATGCAGATGATACAACGGTGATTGGCCTCATCAGCAACAACGATGAGTCGGCCTACAGGGAGGAGGTCCAGCACTTAGCAGCATGGTGCGCTGACAACAACCTGGCCCTTAACTCCAAGAAGACCAAGGAGCTCATTGTAGACTTCAGGAAGTCCAGGGGCGGCACGCACACCCCCATCCACATTAACGGGACGGAGGTGGAACGTGTTTCTAGCTTCAGGTTCCTGGGAGTCAACATCTCCGATGACCTCTCTTGGACCCACAATACCTCAACTCTGATCAAGAAGGCTCACCAGCGTCTCTTCTTCCTGAGGAGACTGAAGAAGGTCCATCTGTCTCCTCAGATCCTGGTGAACTTCTACCGCTGCACCATCGAGAGCATCCTTACCAACTGCATCACAGTATGGTATGGCAACTGCTCTGTCTCCGACCGGAAGGCATTGCAGAGGGTGGTGAAAATTGCCCAACGCATCACCGGTTCCTCGCTCCCCTCCATTGAGTCTGTCCAAAGCAAGCGTTATCTGCGGAGGGCGCTCAGCATCGCCAAGGACTGCTCTCACCCCAACCATGGAAACATTGCAGACCATGGAACAAAAGTTATAGGAAAGGAATATATTGCTTTCCCTGGTAACAGAGAAAGCAGTATATCAGCAGATCCAATTTAATTAGTGGTTCACTGAATACAATTTTGATGAACTTAATTATATCAAATGATGAAATAAGTATCATGAATGATTCCTGTGCTTCTTTATTTAATTTTGGACTACTAAAATAAATTGTTTCGTAGCAGATAAACTGGCTGGATTTTAGACAATAGACAATAGGTGCAGAAGTAGGCCATTCGGACCGTCGAGCTAGCACCGCCATTCAATGTGATAATGGCTGATCATCCCCAATCAGTACCCCGTTCCTGCCTTCTCCCCATATCCCCTGTCTCTGCTATCTTTAAGAGCCCTATCTAGCTCTCTCTTGAAAGTATTCAGAGAACCGACCTCCACTGAGGCAGAGAATTCCACAGACTCACAACTCTCTGTGTGAAGAAGTGTTTCCTCATCTCCGTTCTAAATGGCTTGCCCCTTATTCTTAAAAAGTGGCCCCTGGTTCTGGACTTCGACAACATCGGGAACATGTTTCCTGCCTCTAGCGTGTCGAAACCCTTAATAATCTTATGTTTCAATAAGATGCCCGCTCATCCTTCTTAATTCCAGAGTGTGCAAGCCCAGCCGCTTCATTCTCTCATATGACAATCCCGCCATCCCTTGTAAACCTACGCTGCACTCCCATAATAGCACAAATGTCCTTCCTCAAATTAGGGGACCAAAACTGCACACAATACTCCAGGTGTGGTCTCACTAGAGCCCTATACAACTGTAGAGGAATTTCTTTGCTCCTATACTCAACTCCTCTTGTTATGACGACCAACATGCCATTCGCATTCTTCACTGCCTGCTGTACCTGCATGCTTACTTTCATTGACTTATTAACAAGGACCCCCAGATCCCGTTGTATTTCCCGTTTTCCCAATTTGACGCCATTTAGATAGTAATCTGCTTCCTGTTTTTGCTACCAAAGTGGATAACCTCACATTTATCCACATTAAACTGCATCTGCCATTCTGAAAGGGACCCGTTAATCCCTACTCTTTGTTTCCTGTTTGCCAACCAATTTTCTATCCATGTCAGTACCCTACCCCCAATACCATGTGCCCTAATTTTCCCCACTAATCTCCTTTGTGTGACCTTATCAAATGCTCTCTGAAAGTCTAGGTACACTACATCCACTGGCTCTTCCTTGTGCATTTTCTTAGTTACATCCTCAAAAAATTCCAGAAGATTAGTCAAGCCTAATTTCCCCTTCGTAAATCCATGCTGACTCGGACCGATCCTGTAACTGCTATCCAAATGTGCCTCTATTTCATCTTTTATGACTGACAATGCAGGAAATGTCATCGGAGAACATAGAGTGACGAATTGCAGCAGATTATGACTTAATGTTATAGAAACTGCTCATTACATTATGGATTAAAACGCACTTTGCTGAGAAACACTCTGCAGGACAGGCGGCGTCTGTAGAAAGAGAGAGCCAGTTAATTTTGCAGGTTAAAGTCCTGACTGTTTCTACTTCCACAGGTTTTATCCGAGCGAGTAAATGTTTTCAGCTGTTTTTTTTGCTTTTACTGTATTTCAGATTTTGAGCATATGCAGTGCTTTTGATTTCATTTCCTATACTTAGTTAAGTTTAAAGAATGAGCAGATGATTTCTATGGTTTTTCCATTTAAGTTCTATACTTGTGGAATCTTACATTTCTCATTGGCAGCAATATAGAAATCGTCACGTTTATGTGTTGGCAGGAAGGTGATGATTCTTTTTGCACTCGGAAGGTGTTGGGTTTTGGAAACATAGAAACGTAGAAAATAGGTACAGGAGTAGGCCATTCGGCCTTTCGAGCTAGCACTGCCATTCAATATGATTATGGCTGATCATCTAAAATCAGTACCCCGTTCCTGTTTTCTCCCCATATCCCTTGATTCCGTTAGCCCTAACTCTCTCTTGAAAACATCCAATGAATTGGGCTCCACTGCCTTCTGTGGCAGTGAATCCCACAGATTCACAACTCTCTGGGTGAAAAAGCTTTTCCTCATCTCATTTCTAAATGTCCTAACTGTGACCCCTGGTTCTGGACTCACTCAATATCGGGAACATTTTTCCTGCATCTAGCCTGTCCAATCCCTTAAGAATTTTATATGTTTCTATAAGATCCCATCTCATCCCTCTAAATTTCAGTGAATATAAGAACATAAATTCTTGACTGAATCGACTGAAATGAAGGTAGAGTCAGAATCCCTCATAACAATTTACTCCCTGTAAACAGTGAATAGATGTGGACTGGAAGGCTGTGGCGGTGTTTTGGTTGAATAACATTTGTTTTTGATTAGCACAAACATGATCGACTGAATGAGCTCCTCCTTTGTCTTTGTCTTAAATTCTCAATGACTTTATTCTCTAGCACCTGGCATTCTAGGAATTACTAAACTAAAATCTGAAATGGGTGGATTATCTTGTGAGAAACAGTTGGATAGCCTCAACTTGAATCTGCTGGCATTTACAAGAGTGAAAGGCTTTCATTGAAACTTCAATGACCTTGTGTTACCTTGATAGATTGGTTGCAGAGAGGATTCAGAATAAGATTGGTTTGTGTTCATATACACCAGGGTGCAATGAAATTCCTTGTTCACATCAAGGTCAAAGTGTAAACAGTGTACATGCAGCAATGATAATAAATATAGAACAGCAGAATGTTGCAAGATTATAGTGCAAACAAAATTAGAATACAATAACAGAATAACTGAATGAAGTGCAGTTAAATGCACATGGCAGCAATTTCAAGAAAATGGTGTGAAAGAGGTGATTGGTTCTGTAGTTTGACAGCAGTGGGGAAGAATGTGCTCTGGATGTCATGGGTTTCAAGTTCCTCTACCTTCTCCCAGGAGGAAAAAGTGAGAAAAGGGAATGACCAGGGCAGCAAGCGTCCTTTACAATACCTCCATACTTCCCCATGCATCACACCTTGAAGATGGATTGGATGGAAGGAATTGGGAGAATCCAGAATTAGGAGCCAATGTTTGAATTAAATGGATAAGGCACCCATGAGAAGAAATTGGTCTGAAGAAGGGTCTTGATCCGGAACGTCACCCATTCCTTCTCTCCAGAGATGCTGCCTGGGCCGCTGAGTTACTCCAGCATTTTGTGTCTACCTTTGATTTAAACCAGCATCTGCAATTCTTTCCTACGCATGAAAATAAATGTTTGCTTTACTTTCTTCAAAGGAAGTAGAGCATTAGAATGCACTGATGCTTTATGCTAGGTGTGAAAGGTGATCAAAGATTGCTAGGAATATGGAGATGAGGTTGCAATTGGAACAGTTATTAATAGAGGAGCAGGCTTGAGGGCTCAATTGACCTGTTCCTAGATATATGTAAGCTTGAGATTCCTCAAAAGATCTTATTACTAAACATCCATTGATGTTTAGATTTCAGGGCAACCAAGTCATGCACATTAAACATGTTGTACCAGTAATAATGACAGGATGATTGTGTCTGGTGAAATTGTCTGAAGGGTTAACATTGATCAGAGCACTGGGTTAATGTCTATCCTCTTCTTCAAACTAGTTTCCTTGGATTTTTCACATCATTGGAGAATGGATGAGCCCTCTGTTTAATGTCTCATTGGAAAGACAACATCAATAGCAATTCACCACTTCCTTAGTACTACTCTGGAATGTAGCCTAATTTTTTCCCCTCAGTGTTTCAACCTGTAGAACCTGAAACGGATTGTTAGTCTGTGTTTGAACATCACAATGCAAAATCTTAAATCATTTCTCTGGTAGAAAAAAAAATGATATACAAAGTAGAGAATGGGTAAATATATTATAACCGGTTACCTGCATGTGCTGCTTTCCAGTGCCACATTGGGATTTGCTCATGTAAATATTCAATCATAAAATGAGGCAGGCTACACAGACATTGAAGCATGCTGTTCCTGCAGAAGTGGCCCCAGCAGAATAAGGGCCACCCTTAAATTAATTGCAGCATTTGGACAGCATTTATCCTCACAAATGATCAAATTATTCACATGCCACATTTATCGGGCTGCTCCCACTCCCACGTGAGAAGGCAATGCAGCTGCTCGGAGACATTCTTACCATGAGCACCAGGGAGGCAACTCACAATTCTGGAGACCCATTCGTGGCCACGGAACTTCCTGTCTGTCCCCCTAACTATTGACTCTCAACCCTCCCTAACTGTGCTTCAGAGCCAGTTGTTGTGCCACTCACCTGGCTGCTGCTGCTTCCCTCTGCAATGCCACTGCTCCCCCTTCCCACCCCCTACCCCCAACAGATTCCAAAATGAGATGCTTGTTAGAGAGGGGAATGGCCACAGAGAAGTCTTGCATTATCTGCCTTTCCTGGTGGCCACCCAGCAACCTGCTACCTTGCATTCATTCTAACACACACATTGTTGCTCTTTCTTTGCAGTCATTGACACAAACGTAAGAGAAGGAACACTTCACTTTTTAACTAGCCATGGGCATCGACATCACCAATTAACATCTATTAATTCTGGCTGGAGTTCATTCAATCCCTTACAAAATGCTGGGGCTGTTGTATCTGGAGATGTAAATACTGGAGTGCAGATATATTCCGAGATCCATTTTTAATAAAATTATTTTACCTGTAGCTCACTGCACCCGTGCATATGATAATAAACTCCTCAATTTGACTACTTCCTGTCCAAAATAGCCAAAGGTTAAATTGTAATCATGAAAGGTTCTGGAAAATCTCCTCTTTGTGGAATGTCAATTACTTGCACTTTAACACAAAAAGAATCTTCCTTCTTGAAATTGGAATGTCATGTCCAAATGTCATGCTGTCACCCAATACCTGGTAATGTTGAAGGGAAGAAGATTTAAAAGATGCTTCAGGGATTTCACATTCACTGTATGTATGGAAATTTGGCAGAGAATAGGTTTCAGGTCCTTCACACTGTACACCTTGAGATTTTCTGTGAACTGTAATTTTAATTCTCCATCCACTATGGCATGAACCTGGTGAACATGGGCTGTTCATTTTCCAGGGTTCTGAATGATTCAATCAGAAGGATGCCCACTGTCACAAACTTAAACAGGCAAATTAAGTGCCTTTTTTCATCGTAGCTGATCAAGTTGCTCACTTCAGAGGGAATTGCTCCAAGATTTGCCCCCAGTAGAAATCTTGTGCCCAATGTCTAGTACTCAACCAGCCTTGTCCACAAAACCTGGAGACGCATTGTCCTCTTCCTGAGTGGGCCGCCGGTTAACAGCGATGCGGCTCTGATCTCTGTGCCTGTACATTGTAAATGCCCAAACGTGCTCGACATTGCAAATGCACAAACATGCTGGAGGTCATATGCTGGTGCATCAGTTATTGCATCTGCCCTCCTGACCTGCTTCTAACTCAATGCAGGGAGGATCTCAGTTGTGCTGAGATAATGGGCTCGGATCAGCAACCCCTTACCTTTATATCTGCTGTTGCTGCAAAATGTAACCTGATTCAATTCATTTGAATATGGATTGAATGAACAGGTAAGCAAAAGTACAGTTTAATTTAACAATGTGCAAGGAGTATTACATTATATTCTTCGCACAGCTTCTTAACACTTAAAAGAAGTTATCTGCTGATCAGTGACATTTGGACAATTGGGAAGGCCTTTAACACTGCACACTGCCAACGGCAATCAAATGGGTCAGGCAGAATCTGCCATTTTATTGGCACTCACTGGCTGGGCAGCATCGGGGCAGAGCTGTGTTGGTGAGGCCTGGAGATCAGCTTGTCCTTTGGGTTGGAATCATTCAGACGATGAACACAAGGCATGGGCTGAGTTGAAAGTGGCCCATTTTATCCAACGGGATTGTTTTCAATGCTAATCCCATTTCATGGCAGATTACAAAGTAGGCTCATTTTTGGCTCCCTTGCATTTCTGGGTGAAGCACCCGCTTCATGAATGTTGGAATCTTCTACCTCTCTAAAAGAAGCAGAGCTGAAGTTGATCTTCATTCTTCAATTTCCTGGATGTGCCTATCTCTAAAGATATTTCCTGGTAATTGGTTCATGGTTATCATTTACTGCTGACATAAAGTTTTATTGGTGAGTAAATTTTTAATCTTTTGTTGATTAAAACTTAAAAATTAGTGCAGTAAATATAACCATAATTGTCCAGGACAAAATGGTGAAATACTAATGGAAGGGACTATTTGTACCAAGCAGCTACTTTCTGAAATTCTTGAGTGCTAAACAGCTGTGCTAAAAGTAGAATTTGATACATCCTACACACTGTTAAACTAATACTTGGTCATTAATCTCTCTGCTCTGATTTATAGAACTATTGCGATTTATAGAACTGTCGGGATTTATTATTGTAGTCAGTGATGTAATTCTTGAGGAAATTTCAGAATTGAAATAGTATATGAAATGTAATGTGATAGCTACACTGAATTTGTAATACTGCTGAGCTGCCACGGATAACCCTTAAGCCATCGCTAATGTATTATATAATACGACAAATAATGTACTGTAACATTTAGCTCTTTTCACATGGTAGCACAACCAAGGGCCTTCACAATGCTGAGTCACTTGAGATATGAGAGAAGATATTTTTTTAAAACACTACCTTAATGGAGAAAAATAGAGAGCTAAGGAGATTTAGGGAGAAAATTCCAGAGCTTTGCAGCTGTCAATAATGAAATGATTAAGTTAATGACTATCGAAAAGGCCAGGGTGGGACAGGCACAGTTATCTTGGAGGATTAAAAGGCTACATAATAGATTCCATAAATAAAAAGGGGCAGTATAATCAGATTGAATAACAAAACGAGTTTGTTATTTAAGCATTGGGGTTATGGGTGGGGGAATTGGTGTAAGTTAAGAAGCAGGCATCTGTGTTTTAAATGATTTCATATCTACAGAAATGGAGGGACAGTAGGGTCGGTCTCAGTCTACCCCACGCCAGAAGGGGGAGGAGTTGTACAGTTTGATAGCCGCAGGGAAGAAGTATCTCCTGTGGCATTCTGTGCTGCATCTTGGTGGAACCAGTCTGTTGCTGAAGATACTCCTCAGGTGGACCAGTGTGTCATGGAGGGGATGCGCTGTATTGTCCAGATTGTTCTGTAGTTTGAAGAGCATCCTCCCTTCCAAGACCGCCTCCCATGAATCCAACTCTGCCCCCAGGATGCAGCCAGCCTTCCTGATGAGCTTGTTAATCTTGCTGCCCCAGCACACGGCAGTGAAGAAGATGACACTGGCTACGACCGATTGGTAGAACATCTGCAGCATCTCACTGCAGACATTGAAGGAGCGGAGCCTTCTCAAAAAGTACAGCCGGCTCTGTCCCTTCTTGTCCAGGGCCTCAGCATTCCTGAACCAGTCCAGTTTACTGTCCAGGTACACTCCAAGGTATTTGTACTCCCTGGTAAACTGCACATCCACACCATTGATGGAGAAAGGGGACAGGGGTGTTCCCCTCCTCGTAAAGTCTACCACCAACTCCTTAGTCTTGTCGGTGATTCAGCCCACACCACTCAACAAAGTAGTTGACTCCACCCCTGTATTCAGCTTCCCTCTCCTCGCCGATTCAGCTCTAGAAATTTGTAGTATGGTTACCATGAAGGATGTATTTTAACATAATCGTCCCAATTTTATGTGTTTTTGTTTGTGTGGTCTTAGTTTGGTGTTAGCACTGTGTGTAAAATAGCTTTAGCACACCATTTTCTGTGATGTCCAAATTTCGAATGACATTGCCAAAGGGCAGTATAAAAATGACAAGTAAATAGGGTTTACTTAAAATACTTGCAGCAGATCTTTGCCTAGAAATAGTATCATTTTGCACATGGAAGAAATTCTCAAAAGATCCAGATAATTGCTCAATCTTTTTATGATGAACCATCTACAATGGAAGGTCCCAGCTAATCAAGAATATGAAAGTGGGACTGATGGTAATCTGTATGATCATCAAATTCCATGCATCCATTTGACCAATCTATCTGTGCTATTAGCCTTCTGTCATAAGCGAGTATAAATATAACTTCTGTGATAGAACTCTTACAAGTAGCTTAATCCATTGTGAATTTAAGATCACAGTCCTGACTAGCTTCCACTTACAGATGACATTTCCATGGTCCCAGAAACAACTGATTCATTCATATACATTCAAGTAACAGAGACTTCAATCCTCTCCATCAGTGCCTCTGTTTAAAGGTGCTGATTGGCACATTAACAATGGGATTTTGTTGAAAATCTACAAAAAATGCTAGTTTATCAGGAGAGAGATTTAATTTAATTCCTAGCCGATTGGTGTATTAACATTGTGTTTATTACTTAACAGACAATAATCAAAAGTTAAATAATCTGCTTGCTGTCTTTTGATATTTTATTTAAAGGTTGTATCATCTATTCATTCTTCTTGTGTCCTTTTTGAGCTGTTTCCCAAAATAGCCTCACACTTGAAGTCTGAGAATCGTTGATGCAAATCTTCAACAGATTTTTATGGCGCATCAATGTTCTTTTTGAAGGTTGCCAATTTGAATTACACAAAGCATTCTAGATGCAGTCTTGTTGTTATTCATGGTCAAAATGTCTCGGTGACTTTTAATCAGGTGTCTTAAAGCACATTTGTATTATTTGTTTTAAATGTTTTTTTATTTAGAAATTTACATTGCCTGGATATTTTCAGTGAAAATCAGCTTAAAACCTTTCCTCTAGTCATGGACATGTGTGTATTTGCTATGCTTGTGTCAAATTGTTTGCAATATATGCATGACCTGAATTATTATTCTTGATGACTTCACACCAAACATCCCCACCACACAGATTTAATCTGTTTCAATCTCGTTAATTGTGAACATTTTCTTGGATTACTCGTGTGCAAATTGGGACTGGAGGGAGAGCATTTGCTGCCTCAGTCCGTAAGGTGTGGTGTATTTTCTTAACGGACACTTTTATTTTGTTACTGAAACTGAGGACAACTGACTAAAGGCTAAAAGAAGAAATTGTAGGTGTGCAGCAGTCTTCAACCATTTCAATAACTCCAGCCTCACAGTAATGAATTGGTAGCCTGCACTTCATTCTGCATCCATCAGTAATAGATATGGATGTGTTCAAATGTCAAATTATTAACACTTTTTAGCTTCCCAGCGAGCTGTTGGGGATGGTGGTTTAAAAATATCCCCATAATCAATACACGAAGCTCGGCAACCAATCTGTGGATGATCCCACAAAGCCAATGAAATAATTACAGGATAATATTCAGAGACACAAGGAACTTACTGTAGATACTGGAATCTTGAGCAAAATGTAAAGTGCTGGAGTAAATCACCAGAAAGCGTCTGTTGAGCAAATGGACAGACAACATTTTGGGTCAAGACCCTTCTTCAGACCAGATAATATTTTACTGATGTAGTTACAGGCATAAACTCATATTGACTAGCACAATTTGACCAAAAATGTTCTTGATGTCTGGAACCTTCTAGAATCTTGCAGTGAAAAATTGCTTAACTTCCCTCATACCAGTACTGCTGTGGACAGGGAACTCTCTTGCCTTGAATTTAGATGAAGAGCAATTATAAACTTTGGGAGTGGATGACATTGTCATCATGGTATTGTTTGTTTCGCATGCTTGCTAGTTTTGTTGCAGATAACTACTTAAATCCTACTGGGGTTGCTTAATGCCAGAAGCTTCAAAGCTCGGAAAGTTAAAAACATGAAAAGCTAAATGTTAACAGGCTTCCAAAAATAACTTTTATTTTCACCGATGTCGACAGGTTTACTGTTTATGTCCAGCATTTTCTGTAATTCTAATTTGTACATGCTTGTTAACATTTCACTCTGTCAGTAAAACACAGGTTGCAAATTACTTTGTTATGTATCCTACTGTCAGCAATATTATTCCATTGCTATTTCAATCTTGCTTAATTTGTGGGTAGACACAAAATGCTGGAGTAACTCAGCGGGACGGGGAGCATCTCTGGAGAGAAGGAATGGGTGACGTTTCGGGTCGAGACCCTTCTTTAGACTGATTGCTTAATTTGTGCTTGTCTTCCAGACCTCCAACTTACATTATCATTTATATATTAGCTCAACAGTGTTTGCTGTTAATTGAGTTGAGCACAAAATATATTCCCCTCATCCTAACACGTCCATGCCTACCATCTAATTTACCAGCACCTGTTCCTGATTTCCCATTGTTAGGTAATTCAAACGTGGGCCAAGACACTTTCAAACTAGTCATGAAGCCATGCAGCATGAAAATGGGCTCTTCGGCCCACATTGTCCACACTGCCTAAGTTGGCATACTCAGCAAGTCTGCCTGCATTTGCCCCATTGCCCCCTAAACCTTTCCTATCCATATATCTATTGAAATGTTTTAGAAAGTCTTCATTTTGTCTGCTTCTACAGCTTTTGTTTGGCAGCTCATTTTGAATGTGGACTACCTTCTGAATGAAAACGATTGCCCTTGAGGCTGCTCTTAAATCTCTCCCATCTCACCCTAAGCGTATACCTTCTAGTTTTGGAATCCTCTGCCCCAGGGGATAAAAAGACTGAGTTACATTTTATCTATGGATCTCATGATCTGTACATTTCAATGAGGTCACTCCTCAGCTACCTACACTCCAATGAAAATAGTCTCTCCCTATAACCTAAGACCACTAGTCCAGGTAACATCCTGGTAAATATTTCTGCCCCCTTTCCAACTTGATGACATCCTTTCTATGACTGGATTTCAAGAACTAGCCAGAGTACTTGAGTATGGCCTTGCTTACAATTTTTACAGCTGCATCATGACATCCCAACTTTTGTATAAGGTACTCTTCCCAATAACGAAAAATGTGCCAAAGGCTTTCTGCACCACACTGCCCACGTAATGCGCCACCTTTGAGACAACCATGCACCAGATCTCTCTGCTCTGCAGTACTCTCTCGGGCTCTACCATTTACCATGCAAGTCCTGCCCTGGTTTAACCTACCAAAGTCCAAGTACTCATGCTCACCAGAGTTAAATGCCATTTGTTATTCCGTGGCCCACCTTCCAAATTGATCTAGATCATGTTGTATTACAGCAGACGCAAAAAGGCAAGGTGGGCAATGTGGCCGAACGCAGAACGTCCCAGCAGGCCCTGGCCTGTAGGGGAGAAGCCGCCAAGCCCGGTCCCCGCTCATCTCCCGGAGATCTGAAGAGGAAGGAACAGGAGACAATGGTCCTGAGGAGCAAGGCCGGTAGATAAGTGAACTGGAATCATGCCTTTTGCACCCTTAAAGTTGGTTGTGGGAGGCACTGGCAGCGCACAAAGGTGGCTTGGTGAGGAGAGGGACATTGGTTTATTAAATGATCCAGATGATGACAACCACTGGAGGCCCTGGAAAAACCTGGGGCTCACCTGGATCGGGCGCCGCTCCATTGGAAATGGCGCCAAATCTGGCGACTCTAAATATAATATCACCGTGTTTTGCATATGTGACAATAAAAGCCCATTGAAACTTGGATATCCTTGCTCACTGTCTACCATACTATCATTTCTGGTGTCATCTGCAAATTTACTAACAATGTTAAATGTATTGTCATCCAAATCATTAATGTATATAACAAGCAGCAGTGGACTCAGCACTGACCCCTGTGGAACTCCACTGGCCACAGGCTTCTATTCATACAAACTACCCTTTGACTACTTCCTCCAATTATTTTTGTGCTGAAAGGGGAAGGGGTTTAACTCGAAGGGCAGGGTCCGATACTCACTGGACTATTA
Source organism: Amblyraja radiata (assembly GCF_010909765.2). Taxonomy (NCBI): domain Eukaryota; kingdom Metazoa; phylum Chordata; class Chondrichthyes; order Rajiformes; family Rajidae; genus Amblyraja; species Amblyraja radiata. Next base: position 47,220,113 of record NC_045957.1, on the reverse strand, counting down.
ATGGGATGAAGGTTCTGCTGTATGATTGAAAGATTATATGGATTAAGTTTGTGCTCATTGGGATTGGGAAGAATTAGAGGAAATGTGATTGAAACTTTAAACGTTCTGAGGGCTGTGTAGACTGGTTGCGGGCAGGATGATTCCCTCAGCTCGGTACCCTGGAACAAGAGGTCATAGGGCTAGACAATTGGGGCTGGAAAAAAAAATGTCCTCACCCAGAATGTGGTGAACCTTTGAATTTCACTACCACTGAGAGCTATATCGGTCAACTCACGTAATATCTTGAAGACTGGGATGGATGCATTTCAAGATGCAAAAGTTATCAAAGGGAATGAGGATCTGCCATGATCACTTGCAAGTAGAAATTGCTTGTAGGGGTGAAAGGCTCCAATTTTCTATGTCTCCATAAATAGTCAACTCCTGCAACTTCTGGGCCATTACCATGTATGCCACACTGGCATTTCACAGTGAACATCATTTCTAGGCAGGTCGTAATACAATCTTTTATGTAAGAAGGAACTGCAGATGCTGGTTTAAACCGAAGATAGGCACAAAAAGCTGGAGTAACTCAGTGGGACAGGCAGCATCTCTGGAGAGAGGGAATGGGTGACGTTTTGGGAGACCCCTATTCAGACGTTGAACAATTCCTGTTCCAGGCGTACACTGGCCCTATCCCCGAACTCTATCTCCGTTACATTGATGATTGCATCGGTGCTACCTCATGCACCCATGCAAAACTCATGGACTTCAACAAATTCACCATACAGTTTTTTATCATTTGTTTGCTCTTTCCCTGTAGTCACTGAGCCAATTTTCAGAGCCTATGACATTGCTGAGTTAAACATAATTCCTATCTAGGAAGGCCAGTTAATTATTTCAAAGCATGCAAAAAAATTGCTCCCAATATTATTTCAACCGGAAACCTTGGATGAACCATGAGGCACAATCCCAGGTGAAGGCCAAGACCACTGCATACAAGTTAAATGATCCTGGGTGGTGCAAATAAGCTCGCTATGATCTTTGCAAAGCCATCAAAAATGCAAGGAGAGAATACGGGGACAAACTTGAGTTCCAGTATAATCATTCGTAAACACCCGCAGACTGTGTACTATAACAAACTGCAAAGCAAAGTCAGGCAACGTTGCTGGTGACAGTGTAACCCTACCTGATGATCCTAAGACATTAAGAAACTCAGTGAAGAAACAGGGCTTTTGGCCCACTGAGTCTGCACTGACCAGCGATCGCCCTGTACACTAGCACTATCCTACACACTAGGGACACTTTTCTTTTACAGGAGCCAATTAACGTACAAACCTGTACATTTTTGGTGTGTGGGAGGAAACCGGAGCAAACAGAGAAAACCCATGTGGTCACAGGGAGACGTACTGCACGCGTCGTCAGGATTGAAATATGGTCTTTGGCGCTGTTAAAGCAGTAACCCTACTGCCATGACACTGTGCCGCCCTATGTTCCAGAAGGCCAACGGTGACATCCATGCCTTCAGACTCGAGTGTGTCCCAGGGTCACTGCTGCAGATGCTAGATCGGCCTTCCTGAGGGTGAACACACGGAAAGCAACTGGCCCAGACTGAGTCCCGGGTCACGTCCTTAGGAACTGGCTTGAGTGTTCATGGACATGTTTGATCCCTCCCTACTCCGTTCTGAGGTACCCACCTGCTTAAAAAAGACCACTTTCATCCCCGTTCTGAAGAAAAGCTAGATCTCACGCCTTAATGACTACCATCCTGTGGCCTTGACATCCACCATCATGAAGTACTTTGAGAGGCTGGTTCTGGAACACATTAAATCCAGCCCACCAGGCAACCTTGATCCACTGCAGTTTGCCTACCGCCACAACATAGAAACATAGGGCCATTCGGCCCTTCGAGCCAGCACCGCCATTCATTGTGATCATGGCTGATCGTCCCCAATCAATAACCCGTGCCTGCTTTCTCCCCATATCCCTTGATTCCACCAGCCCCTCGGGCTCTATCTAACTCACTCTTAAATCCATCCAGTGATTTGGCCTCCACTGCCCTCTGTGGCAGGGAATTCTACAAATCCACAACTCTCTGGGTGAAAATGTTTTTTCTCACCTCAGTCTTAAATGGCCCCCCCTTTATTCTAAGACTGTGACCCCTGGTTCTGGACTCGCCCAACATTGGGAACATTTTCCTGCATCTAGCTTGTCCAGTCCTTTTATAATTTTATATGTTTCTATAGGATCCCCCCTCATCCATCTAAACTCCAGTGAATACAAGCCTAGTCTTTTCAATCTTTCCTCATATGACAGTCCCGCCGTCCCAGGGATCAATCTTGTGAACGTACGCTGCACTGCCTCAATCACAAGTATGTCCTTCCTCAAATTAGGAGACCAAAACTGTACGCAATACACCAGATGTGGTCTTCCCAGAGCCCTATACAACTACAGAAGAACCTCTCTACTCCTATACTAAAATCCTCTTGTTATGAAGGCCAACATTCCATTAGCTTTCTTCACTGCCTGCTGTACCTGCACGCCAACTTTCAGTGACCGGTGTACAAGGACACCCAGGTCTCGCTGTACCTCTCCCTTACCTAACCTACCCCCATTGAGATAATAATCTGCCCCCTTGTTTTTGCCACCAAAGTGGATAACCCCACATTTATCTATATTATATTGCATCTGCCACACATCTGCCCACTCACTCAACCTGTCCAGGTCACCCTGCAACCTCCTAACATCCTCTTCACAGCTCACAATGCCACCCAGCTTTGTGTTATCCGCAAACTTGCTAATGTTGCTCCTAATTCCCTCTTCCAAATCATTAATATATATGGTAAACAGTTGCTGCTGCAACACCGAGCCTTGCGGCACTCCACCCGCCACTGCCTGCCATTCCGAAAAGGACCCGTTTATTCCTACTCTTTGCTTCCTGTCTGCCAACCAATTTTTTATCCACGTCAACACCCTACCCCCAATACCATGGCTGATAACATCTCCCTGGCCCTGCATCCTGGACAAGAGAGACACCTATGTCAGACTTCTATTCATAGACTACAGCTCTGCTTTCAATACTATTATCCCATCTAAGCTCATCTCCAAACACTGCAAGGCCACCAGCATAATCAAGGATGTGTCTCACCCTGGTCACTCCCTCTTCTCCCCTCTCCCATCAGGCAAGAGTACAGATCTGTGAAAACACACATCTCCAGATTCAGGGACAGTTTTGTTCCCAGCTGTTATCAGGCAACTGAACCATCCTATCACCAACAAGAGACTGGTCCTGACCTACCATCTACCTCACTGTAGATCCTTGGAATATCTTTTAGTTTAATTTAGTTTAGGGATGCAGCGTGGAAACAGGCCCTTCGGCCCACTGAGCGCGCTGAGCAGCGATCCCCACATATCAACACTATTCTATACACACTAGGGACAATATACATTTATAACAACCCAATTAACATAAAAACCGTCTTTGGAGTGTGGAAGGAAACCGAAGTTCTTGGAGAAAACCAACGCGGTCACGGGGAGAACGTACAAACTCTGTACACACAGCGCCCGTAGTCGGGATCGATCCCGTGTGTCCAGCAACTCAACCACTGCAACACCGTGCCACCCTTTATCAGACTTTACAGGATTGTATCTTATATTAAATGTTATCCTCTTTCTGTACACTGTGGATGGCTTGGCTGTAATCATATATTGTCTTTTCGCTGACTGGCTAGCAGGCAACAAAAAAAAACTTTCACTGTTCCACAGTATACGTGACAATAAGAAACTAAACATTGTTCTTCCTGGCGCTATGGTTTTGCCAGCATTTTAATAACTATCACGTTAAATGTGTATTTACTAAACATTTAGATCAAGAGAGAAATTATGGCTCTTTATGTTCTGTGAAGAACACAGAGTATTAATTTGGTCTTGTTCCAAGCAGTTTCATTTGTGTTGTTTTCCAACTTCCCATGTCAGTTACATTACCATAAGGTCTCCTTCTGCTGTGAGCAGCCAGATGAGGTTTGATCAGGTTTTCAAATTGCAGCCAAGTGCAGCGTATGCCAGAAAATAGGTGGACATTACAAATCTTGCTAATGTTGTCAAATCGAACTAATCATATGTTCTCAGAGGATATGTACTGAAAGTCTAAATTTTCTGACTATAGAATTACTGATAATGTTTTTATTGTCGGTACTTTTGAGTTGAATATTTCAGTCCTTGGCGTAATTCAGAGGCAGAAAACAACATAAAAAGATGGTAATTACCAGTCAGTTTTCCTGAAACAGATCCTGAAACAGATCACTGGGAATGATTCATGGCATTATTAGTATAGTGACAGTTTCATTACAAACCATTTATTTAATTATCAATACCATGTCCCTTTCTATAAAGAAAGCCATATGTTTTATCGACTGGACCTGCAAGTAAAGCTATTTGTAATACTGGGCATCATTTCAGTGCTCAACTGAATTCTGATCAGGGTTCATTATATCTTACCATTTGACATTTAGCATATAATTTTATTCATGCTTTTTTTTCAAAACCATGCAACATTGAGCTTTTAAGCATAGCCTTAAAAAAGGTGCAAAAATGCAAAGATCAGAGCAGATGAAGAGAAGATGCAGAGATTTTCAAGGCTCCTGCAATCTTCTCCCTTGCTTCCCTGTGGGGATGATACACTGGCATAATTTAGCTCCTTCCCAGTCTTCTACCTTTTCAAAACAGTCTTATATATTTTGGAGTTGTAATTACTATCCCCAAAATGGTCTTCCATTGTCACGTCAGTCACCTGGTGCAGGCTTACTTCATGACACAATGTTCATTATGTTCCCTTCTCAGGTTGGACTTTCTGAAGAAGGTCTTAAGAAGGGTCTTGTCCCGAAACGTCATCCATTCCTTCTATCCAGAGATGCTGCCAGTCCGGCTGAGTTACTACAGCATTTTGTGTCTATCTTTGCACTTTCCGCATACTGTTTCAAGAATGGATATACTGTAGCTCACAAATTCTGGCCCATCTGAGCCTATGGCACTGAACAAGTCCCAACCATAATTAGGGGGGGGGGGGGGGGTTAAAGCCACCCACTAAGATAACCCTGTTGTTTTGGCATCTCTCAGTAATCTGTCAACATATATGCTCCTTTATCTGTTTGCCATTTGGGAACATAGTATAATCCTATTAGAGTGCTTGCACCTTTCTTATTTCTAAGCTCTACCCATATCACCTCAGAGAAAGAAGCCTCCAGTAGGTCCCCTCTGAGTGCAGCCATGACAGTCTCCCTGATTAGTGGCACAACTCTTCCGTCTCTATTGCCTCCCTCTCCATCACATCTGAAATGTTAAAACCCCGGTGTATCGAGCTACCAGCCATGTCCCTCTCGCGAATACGATTCTGCAAGGGTCACAACTTCACAGTACCATGCAGCAATACGGGTTGTAAGGTCACCTGCTTTCCGCACAATACTCCTTACATTGAAATAAACTCACTTGTCAACTTGTCCCCTGTTTTGTCAACTTCATCCATTTCTACAGTGCGGGCAGTGCACAGAAATTCGGGTATGAAAGGCAACAAGAAGCCTGCAGACCTCTATTTCAAAATGAACATCCAGGGCCTGATCAGATATATCCAAAGACTGCAAGAAACTAGGGAGGACATTGCGGGAGCCCTGGTTGAAATTTACGAGTCGTCATTAAATACAGGAGAGGTGCTGGAAGACTGGAGGGTGGCAGACGTTGTGCCTCTTTTTAAGAAGGGCTGCATGGAAAATGCTGAGATCTATAGGTCGGTGAGAACATCTGTAGTTGGAAAGTTACCAGAGAGTAATCTGAGGGATAGGAAATACAGGCATTTGGATGGGAAAGGGCTGATTAGGGATAGTCAGCATGGCTTTGTACGTGGGAGGTCATGTCTCACAAATCTGATTGATTTTTTTGAAGACGTGACCAAAAATGTTGATGAGGGCAGAGCTGTAGATGTTGTGTACGTGGATTTCAGTAAGGCGTTCAACAAGGTTCCGCATGGTAGGCTGCTCTGGAAGGTTAGATCGCATGGAATCCAAGGAGAGATAGCTGAATGGATAGCAAATTGGCTCCGTGGACGGAAGCAGAGGGTGATGGTGGAAGGTTGCTTCTCGTACTGGAGGCCTGTGACTCCATATCTCTCCATTTCCAGCATATCCATGTGCTTATCTCAAAGCCTCTTGTATGCCACTATTGTATCTGCCTCCATGACCACCTTTGTCAGTGCTGTTACTGAGAAACAAAGGTGCATTAAATAAGTGGCAAAAAGGGTCTTCCCTTATTGAGAGGCAGAACTCTATGCTTGAATAGTTCTGCATTGTCCCTCTGAAATTCCAAGTGCCTGCATCACCCCAAGTGATCAAGAAGGAACTGCAGATGCTGGAAGATCGAAGGTACACAAAATTGCTGGAGAAACTCAGCGGGTGCAGCAGCATCTATGGAGCGAAGGAAATACGCGACGTTTCGGGCCGAAACCCTTCTTCAGACTGACGGGGGGTGGGGGGGAGAAGGAAGGAAAAGGGGAGGAGGAGGAGGAGCCCGAGGGCGGGCGGGTGGGAGGGTGGGAGGAGACAGTTGGAGGGTTAAGGAAGGGGAGGAGACAGCAAGGACTAGCAAAATTGGGAGAATTCAATGTTAATGCCATCCGGACGCAAGGTCCCCAGGCGGAATATGAGGGGCTGTTCCTCCAATTTCCGCTGGTGCTCACTCTGGCAATGGAGGAGACCCAGGACAGAGAGGTCGGGAGGGGGAGTTGAAGTGCTGAGCCACCGGGAGGTCAGGTTGGTTATTGCGGACTGAGCGGAGGTGTTCAGCGAAACGATCGCCCAACCTCCGCTTAGTCTCCCCGATGTAAATCAGCTGACATCTAGAGCAGCGGATGCAGTAGATGAGGTTGGAGGAGATACAGGTGAACCTTTGTCGCACCTGGAACGACTGCTTGGGTCCTTGAATGGAGTCGAGGGGGGAGGTGAAGGGACAGGTGTTGCATTTCTTGCGGATGCAACGGAAAGTGCCCGGGAGGGGGGTGGTGCGGGAGGGAAGGGAAGAATTGATGAGGGAGTTGCGGAGGGAGCGGTCTTTGCGGAAGGCAGACATGGGGGGAGATGGGAAGATTTGGCGAGTGGTGGGGTCACGTTGGAGGTGGCGGAAATGGCGGAGGATTATGTGTTGTATTTGCCGGCTGGTGGGGTGAAAGGTGAGGACCAGAGGGACTCTGCCCTTGTTGCGAGTGCGGGGATGGGGAGAGAGAGCAGTGTTACGGGGTATGGATGAGACCCTGGTGTGAGCTTCATCTATGGTGGCGGAGGGGAATCCCCTTTCCCTGAAGAACGAGGACATTTCCGATGCCCTGGTATGGAATGTCTCATCCTGGGAACAGATGCGGCGTATGCGGAGGAATTGGGAGTAGGGGATGGAGTCTTTACAGGGGGCAGGGTGGGAAGACGTGTAGTCCAGATAGCCATGTGAGTCAGTGGGTTTGTAATGTATATCGGTCAGGAGTCTGTCCCCTGCGATGGAGATGGTGAGGTCAAGGAATGGTAGGGAAGTGTCGGAAATGGTCCAGGTGTATTGGAGTGCCGGATGGAAGTTGGTGGTGAAGTGGATGAAGTCAGTCAGTTGTGTGTAGGTACAGGAGGTGGCCCCAAAGCAGTCGTCAATGTAACGGAGGTAGAGGTCGGGGATGGGGCCCTGGTACGTCTCGAACAAGGATTGTTCAATGTACCCGACAAAGAGGCAGGCGTAGCTGGGGCCCATGCGTGTGCCCATAGCTACGCCTTGTGTTTGGAGGAAATGGGAGGAGTCAAATGTAAAGTTGTTGAGGGTGAGGACCAACTCCGCAAAGCGGAGGAGAGTGTCAGTGGCTGGGTATAGGTTGCTCCTCTGGTCGAGGAAGAACCGGAGGGCTCCGAGGCCATCCTGGTGGGGGATGGAGGTGTAGAGTGACCAGACATCCATGGTGAAGATGAGGGGGTGAGGGCCCAGAGAGTGGAATGCGTGGAGGCGGCGGAGAGTGTCTGAGGTGTCTAGAACATAGGTGGGGAGGGATTTGACCAAGGGGGATAGGAGGGAGTCAAGGTATGTGGAGATGAGTTCGGTGGGGCACGAACACGCAGAGACATTGGGTCTGCCGGGAGAGCCGGGTTTGTGGATTTGGGGAGAAGGTAAAAACGGGCCGCGCGGGGCTGGGGAACGATGAGGTTGGAAGATTGGTCGGGCAGGGCGTGGGAATTGATGAAGTCGGTGATGGTGCTAGAAATGGTGGCCTGGTGCTCGTCAGTGGGGTCATGGTCCAAGGGTAAGTAGGAGGAGGTATCCGAGAGTTGGCGCGTGGCCTCAGCTTTGTAGAGATCGACGCGCCAGACTACCACGGCACCTCCCTTGTCGGCTGGTTTGATAACCCAATCTGGGTTTTTGCGGAGTGATTCAACGGAGTGATCACCCCAAGTGATGTTGGCTGATATCTATCATGTACCACAGTTTTTATTCAGTCTGCAATTTGAGGTAGACTATTAACAGAACATCCTCTCTTCAAAGGCAATAGCTCTTTACTAACAGTGTGTTGTACAATAATGTATCAAAAATCATTTGACATGACTTCATAGTACCACAAAGTCAATACGTTGTTTATCCTTCAAAAATACTGTAAAGGAGTGGACTGACACACTGCAACCTTTACTGAGTCTTTAATTAAGGCACATGTTACACACGTCCCAGTACTGACTGCATCTAGTCTTCAGGCGTACTGGGACAAACAGGGAGGAACAAGGGGAGGATATCACAGTTATACTGATATGGCTGGGCGTGGTTAGTGGTATTGAGGGAGGAGAACGCGGCAAGCGGACTGACCGGGGCATGCAGGGAGCTGAGGGGTAGTTAGTAGTGGGAGGCTCGAAACGCAACGGAGGAGCATAGGGGGCCGCAGGAGGAGGCTGAGGCTCGTTGACAGCCAACAAGTGCTGGCGACTACGGCAGTAGATAGTTCCTTCAAAGTCCACCAAGTAGGATCTGGGTGAATTGTCCACCCCAACCACGGTTGCGAGTTGGGAGAATCCGGTGGCTGTCTGCATGCGGACGACCTGGCCAGGCAATAGTGGTGAGAGAGGGCAGCAGGACTTGTCGTGAGAGCGGCGCTGTACTTCATGCCTTTGAGTAATCCGTTGCTGGACGGCAGCAGGCTGGAGGACCTTGGGGACTAGGGATTGCTGGGCGATCGGCATCGGTGGGCGAAGAACGCGGGACATCAGACGTTGGGCAGGGGATCGCATGGTATTGTCCCTGGAAATGTTACGAAGGTTTAGCAGACCCTGGTAGAAGTCACCATTGGAGAGACGAGACTGCTCGAGCAAATTCTTGGCACTGCGGACAGCACGTTCGGCCAGGCCATTGCTCTGCGGGTATTCAGGGCTGCTGGTGTAGTGAGTGAAGGTCCACTTCACAGCGAAAGCTTTAAATTCTGCACTGGTGAATTGACGGCCGTTGTCGGTCTGCAAGCGGACCGGGGACCCAAAAGTGGCGAAGTGTCGGCGCAGCTTACTGATGACCATTTCAGAGGTGATAGCAGGGAGAAGGTCCACCTCGAACCAGTTCGAGTAGGAGTCGACCAACACTAGGTATTGCTTTCCACGCCATTCGAATATGTCAGCAGCCAGCGATGACCAGGGCATAGCAGGGGCGGGCTGCTGCAGAAGTGGCTGGCGCTGTTGATGTGGGGCAAGAGTGTTACAATCAGGACAGGAGGCTACTCGGGCCTTAATGTACTTTGCCATGCCGGGCCAAAAGTATTGTTCTTGGGCATGTGAGACAGTGGCATCGGCTCCGGGATGCCCCATGTGGGCAGCGTTGTAGTACAAGTCGTACAGGGAGGCAGGGACGACCACCTTGTGACCCTTGATGATGATCCCGTCCCGGAGCACTAGTTCATCTCGAACCAGAAAGAAAGGGTGGACACCAGCAGGCAGCGAGGTGCGTTTGCTTGGCCACCCCCGCTGGATGACAGTAGCGAGCTGTTGCAGGTCTGAGTCGTTGGCAGTGTGCTCAACCAGGCACTGGAGCTGCTTAGAGGGAACAAAGTTGACATTGAGTACCTGCAGATCCTCCTGTTCATAGGGATGTCTGTCGCAGGAGGACCGGGGGGCCCTGGACAGTGCATCGGCCACATGCATCTCAGTGCCCCTCTTGTAAACGATCTGAAAGTCGAACCGCTGGAGTTGTAGCATCATTCGCTGTAGTCTGGCTGGAGCGATGTGGATGGGTTTATTGAGGATTGTCACCAAGGGTTGGTGATCCGTCTCGACGGTGAACTTGGTACCGAAAAGGAAGTCCTTGAACTTGGAGCAGGCGAACACAACCGCAAGAAGCTCCTTCTCGATTTGTGCATAGCGCTGCTCAGTGTCCGTCATGGTTCGCGAGGCATAAGAAACGGGCTGCAACAAGCCATCATCATAGAGCTGCAGGCAGGCAGCACCTAGCCCGAAACGGGAAGCATCACACGTTACCACAATTGGACGCTGCAGGTCGAAAAACTTGAGAGTCGGCGTGCTGATCAGCTTTGTTTTGAGGAAGTCGAAAGCCTGCTGGTGTTGGGGAAACCAGGACCAGGCAATGTCTTTTTTCGTCAGTTGCCTCAGGGGTGCGCTCAACTCGCTGAGGTCGGGGATAAACTTCCCCAAATAGTTGACCATGCCCAGGAAACGCTGCAGGCTGGCAACATCTGTCGGGGCAGGCAGCTTGGAGATAGCGTTGGTCTTCTGCGGATCAGGTTTTAGCCCATGGGCCATGAAGATGTGGCCAACATAGGGTACTTCAGCTACACGGAACCTGCACTTTGACGGGTTAAGCTTTAAGTTGATCTGGCGAGCGCGGTCTAGAATCCGTCGGAGATGGTGGTCATGCTCAAGTTCAAGTTCAAGTTCAAGTGAGTTTATTGTCATGTGTCCCTGTATAGGACAATGAAATTCTTGCTTTGCTTAAGCACACAGAAAATAGTAGGCATTTACTACAAAACAGATAAATGTGTCCATATACCATGATATAAATATATACACACATGAATAAATAAACTGATAGTGCAAATAACAGAAAGTGGTTGGTAATAATCAGAGTTTTGTCCGAGCCAGGTTTAATAGCCTGATGGCTGAGGGGAAGTAACTATTCCTGAACCTGGTTGTTGCAGTCTTCAGGCTCCTGTACCTTCTACCTGAAGGTAGCAGGGAGATGAGTGTGTGGCCAGGATGGTGTGGGTCTTTGATGATACTGCCAGCCTTTTTGAGGCAGCGACTGCGATAAATCCCCTCGATGGAAGGAAGGTCAGAGCCGATGATGGACTGGGCAGTGTTTACTACTTTTTGTAGTCTTTTCCTTTCCAGGGCGCTCAAATTGCCGAACCAAGCCACGATGCAACCGGTCAGCATGCTCTCGACTGTGCACCTGTAGAAGTTAGAGAGAGTCTTTCTTGACAATCCGACTCTCCGTAATCTTCTCAGGAAGTAGAGGCGCTGATGTGCTTTTTTGATGATTGCATTAGTGTTCTCGGACCAGGAAAGATCTTCAGAGATGTGCACGCCCAGGAATTTGAAGCTCTTGACCCTTTCAACCATCGACCCGTTGATATAAATGGGGCTGTGGGTCCCCCTCCTACTCCTTCCAAAGTCCACAATCAGTTCCTTGGTTTTGCTGGTGTTGAGGGCCAGGTTATTGCGCTGGCACCATATGGACAGTTGCTCGATCTCTCTTCTGTACTCTGACTCATCCCCATCAGTGATACGCCCCACAATAGTGGTGTCGTCAGCGAACTTGATGATGGAGTTCACACTGTGGTTCGCTGAGCAGTCATGGGTATAGAGTGAGTACAGCAGGGGGCTAAGCACGCAGCCTTGAGGTGCTCCCGTGCTGATTGTTATTGAGGCTGACACATTTCCACCAATACGAACAGACTGTGGTCTGTGGACGAGGAAGTCAAGGATCCAGTTGCAGAGGGATGCGCAGAGACCCAGTTCTGCGAGTTTGGTAACCAGTTTGGAGGGGATGATTGTGTTAAATGCCGAGCTGTAATCAATGAATAACAGCCTGACATATGAGTTTTTGTTGTCCAAGTGGTCCAGTGCGGAGTGGAGGGCCAGCGAGATCGCATCCACCGTTGATCTGTTGTGGCGGTACGCGAACTGCAGTGGGTCCAGGTTTTTGTTGATGTAGGAGTTGATTTGCTCCATGATCAACCTCTCAAAGCACTTCATCACCACCGGCGTTAGTGCCACTGGTCGATAGTCATTGAGGCATGTCACCTTACTCTTCTTGGGCACCGGTATAATTGATGCCCTTTTAAAGCAGGTGGGGACCTCAGACCTCAGAAGTGAGAGGTTGAAAATGTCCGTAAAAACTCCCGCCAGTTGGTCCGCACAGGTTTTTAGAACACGACCGGGTATACCATCAGGACCAGGTGCTTTTCGGGGGTTCACCCCTCTGAAGGATTTCCTGACATCGGCCTCTGTGACTGAGACTGAAATGCCATCGCAGCGAATGGGGGATCAGGAAGGCACATCAGTATTCTCCCTGTCAAAGCGTGCGTAAAACGCATTGAGCTCATCAGGGAGTGATGTTACACCGGCATTCGAGCTGCCTCCTGGTTTTGCCTTATAGGAGGTGATTGCATTCAGACCCTGCCACAGCTGCCGAACATCTGTCTCGTCCTCCAGTTTGGAGCAGAAGTCCCTTTTGGCCTTTTTGATGGCCTTACCAAGGTCGTATCTGGTCTTCATGTAGGCCACTGTATCATCGGACGTGAATGCCCTGTGTCTGGACTTCAGGAGAGTGCGGATCTCAAAGTTCATCCAAGGTTTCTGATTGGGAAACACTCGGAAGGTTTTTGTAGGGATGCAGTCCTCCACACATTTCTTTATGAAGTCTGTAACGACTGTGGCATATTCGTTCAAGTCCGTTGCCGAGTCCTTGAACATTGCCCAGTCTACAGACTCCAAACAGTCCTGGAGTTGTTCTTCTGCCCCCCCCGACCAGCTCTGTGCTGTCCTCACTTCTGGGGGTGCGCTCTTTAATTGCTGCTTGTAGGCAGGAAGAAGCAGCACCGCGGTATGGTCGGATTTACCGAAGTGAGGGCGAGGCATCTTTCCCATAGACCAGGATATCATCCACAATAATGGCACACGGCAGACCAGCAAACAGTTGCTCCATGGAGCGTTGAAACTTCGCTAGCGGAGTTTATGCCGAATGGCATCCGCAAAAATTTGGGTGTGCCAAAAGTGGTTAAGTCTGAGGAGCGTTTGTCTAGGGGTATTTGCCAGAACGAGCTCCTGGCATCGAGAACAGAAAACACCGTGGCCTGACCGACCTGGGCAGCAACATCTTCTACAGTCCTCATAGGGTAGTGGGGACCTTTTATTGCCAGATTCAAATCTTTTGGGTTTATGCACACCCGTATTTCGTTCTTACCCTTCTTCATGGTGGCGACCATGGTGGAGACCCATTCGGTGGGTTCGCTGACGGCTTCAAGCACCCCCATGTCAACCATGTTCTTCAGCATGGCCTCGACCTTGCCCTTCATGGCAAACGACACCCTGTGTGGAGCACGGACCACTGGTACGACCGATGGGTCAGTTGCGATCTTGTATACAAGTGGCAGCTTCCCCAGCTTATCATCGAAGAGGTCAGGGTACTCGGAGAATGGATTCTGCATCACACGCACTTCGTGGACCGTACGGTCGAAAGACACCAGACCGAGATCCTGACATGCCTGATTGCTCAACAGAGTCACACAGTCACAGTCAAGAATGAAAAACGACAGGTCACGGGATGATTTCTGCAGCACACAGTGGAAGGTGGCCCTCCCCACAGGTGTTAGCTCCTCTCCCCCATAAGCACGCAATATGGAGCGATCAGCAGTCAACAGGTCATTATTTCTTATCTGTTTGAATAGGGATGTTGACATAACATTCACCTTCGCCCCCGTGTCGAGTTTAGCACTGAAGGACTTGTTGTTGACAGTAATGAGTACAGAAGGATCGGGGAGGCGAGATCGGCCATGAAGGAGAGTGTAAACACTGGCATCTCCCATGGAACAGCTGGGCTCAGAGTCGAGGGCAGTGTCGACAGAAGACTGGGAATCGAAATCGTTATCAGCTTGCTGAAGGTTGTTTAAAACTTGTCTAGGAGCTGAGGGAACGTTCCCACGGGAGCGACAGGCAGCTGAAAAATGGTGCATCTTCCTACAGAAATTGCAAGCTTTGCCAAATGCTGGGCACTGCGACTGCATGGAGTGGATATAATTGCAGTCGGGACACTTCTTGACAAGCGGGACCCGAGGGGCATAAGTCGGCCGCGGCGTAGGGCGAAAGTTGCCTTGTTTACGACGGGGCATAGCAACACCAGTCAGATTAATAGCCCGATTGTCAGATCCCCTCTGCCCATGTGGCGGGGCAACTACTTCAGCTATGCGGCATGCATGCATTGCCTGAGTCAGGGTGAGGTCTGGTCTTTGCAGCAGATCTGCACGTAGCTTCTGATCTAGCATGCCGGTGACAAGGATATCTCTGGTGAGCTGATCACGCATGGTCTCGAAACGGCACCGCTGAGCAAGGTAGCGCAGGTCGGCGATAAAACATTCAACAGGCTCATCAGGCTGCTGTTTCCGCGTGAAAAATCTAGCCCGCTCCAAAATGCGGTTGGAGGGCAAGTCACAAATCTCCGCAAACTTGCGTAAGAGACATACCGGGTCATTTGCAGATTCCGCCGGCTCGCCGACCTGGTCGTTGTCATCCAGGACCGCTGGATTATAGTTGAAAGTCTGAGCTCATTTCATAGCATCGGGACCGGCAAGTTTCAGCAGGAGCGAGGCTTTGACCGCTTCAGGGTCATTTCGGTGCACGATGTTGATGAAGTGGTTGTAGTCCATCACGAAAATAGCCCAGCGTTCCGCAATGTCAGCGTCAAAGACAAGGGGAGAGGGCTTTCGGCATGAGAATGCCATGATGAATAGGGAATTAAACACTAGTTGGACTAGGGACAAATAAAACCCGAAAAACAGGAGGACCGTGTTTAACTTCTGACACCATGTAAAGGATGGAGTCTGACACACTGCAAACTTTACTGAGTCTTTAATTAAGGCACATGTTACACACGTCCCAGTACTGACTGCATCTAGTCTTCAGGCGTACTGGGACAAACAGGGAGGAACAAGGGGAGGATATCACAGTTATACTGATATGACTGAGCGTGGTTAGTGGTATTGAGGTAGCTACATTATAGGTTGCATGCATAAACCATCTACAAATACCATTCCAAAAAATAAACTATTTGCACTCATGAATTTATAACAACGGTTAATTGCTGTTGCCTACTCAACCTCTCCCCTTAGCACAGACCCATGAGCCCTGGCAACATCCTCATCAATCTTTTCTGCACCCTTTCCTGCTTGCCAACTTATTTTCCATAACATGGTGACCGAAACTGAACACAATATTCTAAATGTGGCCTTGCCAGCATCTTATATAACTGTAACATGACCTCCCAACTTTTATACTCAATAATCAATACTCTGACTGATGAAGGCCTATGAAGGCTTATAAATAACAAATCGCCCAGGTAATTGTGCCTTTCCTCTGAATCAGCTCATCTATATCTATATAACTAAAAGTCTCATCTTGACCACTTTCTGTCTGCACTATAAATTGATTTTAGAAAAAACGCTACCGTATATCGCTATGATTTTTGGCCATTTTACTCACAGTCACCATCCGCTGAGGCAGTCCTGAGGATTTTCCTGATCAATGAAAAATAAAGCAGTTATGAGTTTTTTTAAATCTTGAGATCAGCTGATTGGTCCTCTTGCCTGTCAATCACCACAATGAAGGTTACACCCCTTCCGGGGGGGGGGGGGGCAAAACTATAAATCCCCGGATGCCTGGACATGAGTCAGTCACTCTGGAAGATCACGAGGGAGAGCCTACAACTGTGATTCTAAGCTGTGAATCAACTGAACTGTGAGTCTGCAATGTACTTGCAATAAATGATTTGTTAGCCCTTAATGACAATGCAATGAGTTGTTTGGCAATTTGTTGGCCTGTACTGTGCTTGATATGCTATGAAATTGAGTTTGGTGGCCTGCACTCTGCCTGAAATGCTATGAAATTGAGTTTGGTGGCCTGCACTCTGCCTGAAGTGCCATGAAATTGAGTTTGGTGGCCTACACTCTGCCTGAAGTGCCATGAAATTGAGTTTGGTGGCCTGCACTCTGCCTGAAGTGCCATGAAATTGAGTTTGGCGGCCTGCACTCTGCCTGAAGTGCCATGAAATTGAGTTTGGCGGCCTGCACTCTGCCTGAAATGCTATGAAATTGAGTTTGGTGGCCTGCACTCTGCCTGAAATGTTATTTCAAGGAATAGCCGTGAGTGAATTGCTAGCCCGCCAGCCCTGAGTGACTGATCTGCCAGCCCACCATCCCTGAGTGGCTGAGCTGCCAGCCCACCAGCCCTGAGTGACTGCCAGCCCACCAGGCCTGAGTGACTGCGCTGCCAGCCCACCAGGCCTGAGTAACTGAGCTGCCAGCCCAAGAATCCATTCGGCCCACAATGTCCAGACTGGCCCTCTGGAAACCAGTCCCTTCGGCACACAACACCCATACTAACGCTCCAGATAGCCCCCCCACCCACCACTGGCCACCAATATTGGAATTGGTGGAGAGGTGGAATATTGCGTTGGGGGACCAGCCCTCCCGTGTGAAGATGGGACCCAACGGGTCCCACTTAGTCCAGTATATAACTAAAACTCTGAGCTTGTGCTCTTCCACTTTGTGGGGTTTTTCTATTTGTGCAAAAACGGTACGCGATAGCGGTTCACCAGTTTACTCACCGTTCTCCTGTGCTGTAAGTGCAAAAAGCTTTGTTCCAATCGGTTGTATATTGTAAAAGTTATCAAGGTTTAAAAATCTTAAAAACCGTGCGTGTGCAGATTCCTTCAGTCAGCGCCATGCAGATTGGTCTCTTCTCCTGTCTGTCAATGCCACGCCCGGGATGGCGACGCCCCTTCCTGCCCCATCGGCGGCGGCCTGTTCCGCTTCACTCCTCCCTTCCCTCCTTGTAACTTGTCTATTGTCTCCCCCACCACCGCCGGGGCCGCAGGGGGGGGGGGGGGGGCATCCCGTCTCTCTCTCCCTCATCATTCACCCCTCTTCCCCACCCACCCACTGCGGCAATGGCCGTCCCATCTCCTGTCCCCCAGGGTCCTCCACTGCCGCCGTTGCGGTAACTCACGCTCACGGCTTTCTCGGAGGAGATCTTCTCATCCAGCTCATCGAAACTCATGGTGCCCACTGTGACGAACACCGACTCCATCCTCCTTCCCCCCTCCCCTGTGGTCCAGCGGCGGCAGCGAGCAGGCAGGCAGTCGGGTGGGCAGGGCGGGGACGGGCCGAGCGGCGGCAGCAGGCGGCCGGACAGGACGGGGATGGCCCGAGCAGCAGTTGAGCTGCAGAGGGAGGTAGAGTCGGGTTGCAGGGTGGCCGAGCAGTTTGCGTGGAGTTTGAGTAACAAACACACGATGCAAACTGGTCCAATCGTCAAGTCAATGGGATCTAAACCACAGCTAACAATGAATGACCTGTGGAGGAAGGAACTGCAGATGCTGCTTTTTATGGATGGAGGGAGGGAGGGGAAAGGAGAGGGATGGAGAGGTGAGGGAGTGATTAGGGAGGGGATGAGGAGAGGGGAAAGATCCCGGCGAGGTGAGGAGGGAGAGTGGGGAGATTGAGATAGAGGAAGGGGTGGGGAAGGAGAGGGGGAAAGTGTGGGAGTTGAGGAGAGTGGGGGAGGAGGGGGGAATAGAGGGAGAGGGGGGGAGTGGGGGAGGTGGGAGTGTGGAATAGAGGGAGAGGAGGTCAGGGGGATAGTGGGGGGTATAGGGGTGCGGGGGGGATGAGGGTAGGGAGTGGAGAGAGTTATGGAGGGAGGGAGTGACTGAGGGTAGGGGAAAGGAAAGGGAAAGAGAGGCGAGGGAGATATTGGGGAGGGGTGGAGGAGAGGGGAAATAAGAGGGAGGGTGAAGAGGAGGGGAGGGTGGTGCTGGGGGATTAGGGGAATGAGCCGTGTCTGCGCAGTTGGGGGCTATGTGTGATTGGTGCAATATTTCTTTGGGGGACGGGTTGCATTGGGGGAACGGGTGAGTGGTGGAATATTGCATTGGGGAACGGGTTGTGTTGGGGGACCAGGCCTCCCATGTGTCAGGGACCCAACGGGCCCCACTAGTCCAGTCTAGAACTAATGCTCTGATCAATGCATTACTTTGCTTCGCAGTTCTGTTTCTTACTCTTGCTGCATCTTCAGCCTTAGTCGCCTGGTGTTATCATGGTGTAACACCTGCTGCACTTGCACAGTAAGTTAGAGCCGTGCGCCCCCCTTTCCCGCCTGACACAGTTAGCACAGTGAATCCATGATCCTTAGAATGTGCACTCGGAATTACTTTTGTAGCTCTTTATATTTTATGACCTGCTCCGATTATACTGTAAATCGACTGTGGAGTTGCCGCATTCTCATTCTCTGCCATACTGCAGGTTTTGGATCTGCAACACCCGAGTTTCCTTCAAACGCAATGTCAGAAGGCACTGGGCTGGCTTTTGGTTTGTATTATCACAAGCTGGGAAGTCTAGTGTTTAAAATTTACCTCTCCTTTCACCCAAACTGCATTCCTTGGTAGATGGGCCTGTTGCCAACTTCCATCAGTGATGAGGCTCACAGCTACCACTGCCCTGGCAGAGAGAGCTGATGCATTTGCTCAACTCTCATCTTGGACTGGACCACCTGTCTCTGTCCCCTGTTATATTGGTGCATCCGAATAACCATATTTTCTATTTTTCCAGTTGTCATCTCATTGAGATGATCATGCTCTCATTGAGCTGCCCTTGTACCTCGAGCCTGCTGTTGTCCGTGAGCTGGAGACTTCTTGGTGCCTCCCAAGCTCACCTGACCTGTGGTGTGGGCTAGTGCACCCTGAGGTGGGACTCAATCCTGGATGTCCTCACTGCCCAATTATTATAGAAACTCAGTGTGAGTGAATGATCTGATCCAATTGATGTCCTCCATCACTGGGACAAAACTGAAATGGGTAACTGTGACTGTGTGTCAATGGCAACCTAAACAGTTCTCATGTCTCATTCTACATATGTGCCAACAGTGCTGTCTCTATCCCAAGGGAAAACTGTGGAGATATTTCAGATACAAGTCTTGGTGTGGACATACTTAAAGCTGCTTCCTCAATCACTGCTGGCAGTTGCTATCTTCAGTAAATTGCAACCCCATGCCTTATCCCGAGGCTTTAACATGCACTGCAGCCATCCTGACTGGGTGTCTAAGATCAGGTGGCATTTTCAACATCCATGCCCAGTATCTACTCTGGATAACATTCTGCCTGATGTCATCTGCATGCATGTGACCTACTAGTTGGTTTTCCACTGAACCCATTACTCATAGAAAAATAGGTGCAGGAGTAGGCCATTCGGCCCTTCGAGCCAGCACCACCATTCAATGTGATCATGACTCGTGTCTATGTGGCTCGACCCCAAAGACGAACAAGCTGTAATTACTGTGTCTGTGGACTCATTTGCTGTCTACAACTCAGAATGGTATATGTAGTGAAATTGCGACTTGCCACACTCTTGGCTTTTCAACATTTCTCTCGAATGTGTGTGGGGGGGTGGGGGGTGGTGTGGGGGTGGAGGGGGTAACTTTAAAATCTTTCCCCTGCACGGGAGACCCGACCTTTTCTTTGTCGGGTCTCCATTGTCATTGGGGCTGCAACGTGGAGCGGCCTCCAACAGGAACGACCTGGGGTTCCAGCTGCGGAGCTGCCGACTACTCACCGTCACGGGGCTGGCCGAGTCCGGAGCGGGTGGAGCTGTGGTTGAGCACTGCTGCCACCCGACCTGCGGAGTTTCGGAGGCTGCAACTGCGGGTTTGGCGGACGGCGGCACCGGGAGCCCGCGGGTCCCTGCTGGGTGACCGCTTTTCGGGGCTTCCGCAACGGCGATTTCTCCCGCCCGAGTTGCGGTGTTGAAGATTACCTGAGCGGGGCCTTACACCATCGCCCCGCGCGGCTTGGAATGGCCGCGGGACTCTGCGAGCGCACGCCGGGGGCTCTAACACCAAGACCCGATGCGCGACCTTGCATCACCCGGCGTGGCTTTAATGGCGGCGGGACAATCGCCATCGCCAGCCGGGGGCTTTGACTTTGACTCTGACTCTGACATGGGGGGGAGAGTGCAGTGGAGAGATAAGTTTTTTTTCCTTCCATCACAACGATGTGATGGATGTTTGTGTAAACTGTGTTGTGTCTCGGGTCTTTTTGTTTTGTCATGTATGGCTGCAGAAACGACATTTCGTTTGGACCTCAAGGGGTCCAAATGACAATAAATTGAATTGAATTGTATTGTATTGTATTGAATGTTAAATGCAGCATATCAAATTTACCTGATTTCTTTTGTCTGTCGGTTTAGAAGCTCAATAACCCCATGACACACCACATGAAGCCATCAGCCTGACCATGAATTCACTGTTGTGCTTTGACCAGATTGATTGATTGAAAGCTACAGCATGGGAATCATAGGGCCTACCAAGCACATACCGATCATCGATCATGTTATCCCACTTGCACATCTGCTCTCTACACACTAGGGGGAATTTACAGAATCCAATTAACCTACATAATCTCTGGAATGTGGGTGGAAACTGCAGTAGTAGGAGAAAATCCATGTAGTCAACAGGGAGAACATGCAACTCCTCACAGACAGCACCTGAGGTCAGGATTGAACCTGCATCTCTGGCACAGTGAGGCAACGGTTTCTACTAGCCATACCACTCAGTGGCCCTGAGGTTCTAGTTTGTGAACGATTCTGATAATTTACAATTTTAAATATGCATTCAAGGTTTTACCTTGTTTTTGTATCCAATTTTGTCTGTAGTTTACGGCACTATTAGGCTTACCAATGTCTCGCATGTCTGTCTTATCCATCAGCAACAATAGTGTGTCGCATGTGGCTGTGCTTTTTCTGTTCTGTGTCCTTCCCTCTGGATTCAATGATATTGTCCAGCCTCAGAAAGTTTTCCATTCATTCAACACTTGGACTGACAGCCATAAGGCATATGTATCTCAGGCTCACAAGTGTGCATCGACTGCCAGCATCACTACTTGACTTGAAGAACTACAACCTCTATTTTTCCATGTTCTTTGATTGCCGTTCTGTTAATGAAGCATCAGTATCTTATCCTCATCATCAGCGTTTGAAGTGTCTTTGATGTTGCTATATATTAAAGTTAGTTGTAAACCGGACATAAATTTGTTGAAGATAATAATCTCTGAATGAATAATATGACAATGTATCAAATTCATACCACAAGATATTCAGTTGTTTAAAGTACACTTGCCATTATGAATGCTGCAATTGTTATTTGCTGCATTCTCATAACTTCTGGGTAATGAAAACAACATTAGTTTCAGTTCATGCTGGGGACTTCTGACACTATCTGTGCTAAACATAGAAACATAGAAAATAGGTGCAGGAGGAGGCCATTCAGCCCTTCGAGACAGCATTCATTGTGATCATGGCTGATCATCCCCTATCAATAACCCATTGCCTGCCTTCTCCCCATATCCCTTGACTCCACTAGCCTCTAGAGCTTTATCTAACTCTCTCTTAAATCTAACTGAGAAAGATAGTGATTGATACTGATGACCTATTTTAATCCTTGCACGAGATAAGTCAATGGACTCTACATCGGGATAAGATAGTACCTGCACACCCACATGACACTCTTTGCTTGCGCAATTGAGTTTACTTTCTAGTCCATTTTAATTATTATTTTAACTCAGGTTTGAATCATCTTGATTATTCACAATCAACGACAAGAATGTATTGTTGACAAGCCCACCTCTTTTACTATGACTTGAGTAACCTCTTTGAATTCTTCACATAACTCCACTGATTACCGAACACATTATTCCTCGGGAGGTTTCTTTTGTAATATGTAACAACTGGCCTCTTTCCTGAAATGAACCAAAACAGTGTTTCCAGACCTTTCTTTTATGTGTTGCCAATACCGCTAATTCTTATCAAGACATGTGCGTCTTAGACACAACAAAGCTTACCAGATGTTACCTCGTTCTTTTACTCAATACTTTGTGGATCACTTGCTCTTCCCGGCAAATTCATAGGAATATCTCAACCATCTGTTGTTGAAAATCACCCATCTATTTTCTAACACTGTGTAGTGGAACTGGCAGTACTTCATTGTTGTGAGATTCTGATTATATTTCTGTTGCTGTTGTTCCTGTTGTTTTCCCTTTTTCTTCTCAAGCTCTCTTCTCCCAAACCTTTCATTCCCCTCTTCTTCCTTGTATTGGTGATCTGGCTTTGACTGGGTGTTTGCTACTTCAATTGTGGTTTGAAATGCATGGGTTGCCTGTTGTACCCTTTAAGTTGTTCTCCATTCAGAGTTTTCTGCCTGGATCTGATCTTCATCTGCCAATCAGCGTCTAACATTCTCTTTCTCATTCTCCATGAAATTTTTGAGGGAAATTACTATCCTCCCGATCCCTTCCCTCCTACCAATATTACCACACATGAAGTGAGGAAGCACTCGGAGGGACCGATATAATATGCATTCTGAAGGTTATAGAGTCTTCTACTGGCTGCAAGGCCTCAAATAGGCCCCGACCTCGGGTGGTCACAGAGGAAGAGGACTAAACATTCTTGTGCCTTTCCCCACAGTGGAAATTTTTGATTCTGTTTTAGGGGGACGTTTGTGTTGAACTCTATAATGGGTTGTGTCAATTTTTTCTTTTTTTCTAATCTTTTTTCTATGGATGTACGGAAACATTATTTATTTTATGTAAATCACGTTGGTTTCAACGCGAGTTGATTTAAAACGTGCTATATAAATAAAACTTACTATTTACTTCTACTGGGTCAGGTGGGGTCCTCAACTTCACTCAAACTGCAGTCAATACACTAATAATACTCTAATTACATGTTAACCCAGGTGATGTCCACAGCAGCCACCCTGATATCCACTGTCCAATAGGGAGCAATGACTAATTTAAGATTGGCTTTGTGTTCAGGCAGAGTGCTAATATTTCTCTGTTGCTTGAGATGCTTCGACTACCTCTGTCTAGATTCCAGCCATTTCTCCGGCACACTTTGTCATCTGCTCTAAGCCCTGCAATGCTTGGCCCTGAACTGCCTGCGTACTTAGAATCTAAGTACTCAGCTTTACCCCTCCACATCTATCCCAATCCTTCACACCATGGCTGTTCTAATATTGTGCCTTATCAAATATTGGAAAGGCCATGATTTCCTCCAGTGCAGCATTAAGAAGACCAATGCCAAGTCAACTTTATTTGTCAGACACATACAAGATGTGCAGTGAAATGAAAGTGGCAATGCCTGCAGATTTTGCAAAACAACAGAACAGAATAGAACAGGAATCAGTATTTACATTAGAATTTTTTTTTTAAAGACACAACACAACAGTAAATTAGTCCCTGGTGAGATAAGAGTTTACAGTCCTGATGGCCTGTGGGTAGAAACTCCATCTCATCCTCTCTGTTTTCACAGCAATGACAGCAGAGGCATTTGCCTGACCGTAGCAGCTAGAACCGTTCGTTGCTGGGTGGTAGGGGTCCCCCATAATGTTGTTGGCTCTGGATCTGCACCTCCTGGTGTATAGGTCTTGCAAGGGGGTAAGTGTAGTTCCCATAGTGCGTCGCCGAACGCACTACTCTCTGCAGAGCCTTCCTGCCCTGGGCAGAGCTGTTTCCCAAACCAATTTTGATGTTGCCGGCCAGGTGCTTTCTACAGCTCCAGAGCAAAGGCACTGAAGGATCCTCAGAGAGACTCGAATTTCCTCAGCTGCCTGAGTGGAAAAGGCACTGCCTTGGCCTTTCTCACCATGCGGCAGGTGTGTATCCATGTCAGGTCCTCTGTGAGGTGGACTCCCAGGTATTTAAGCTGCTCACAGCCTATCCACAGTAGTCCCATTTATTGCCAGTGGCGTGTACGTCCTCGGATGTTGTGCCCTTCTAAGTCCACAATCAGCTCCTAAGTTTTAGTGACATTCAAGGGGAGGCTGTTGTTCTGACACCAAGTGCCAGGTCAGCAACCTCCTCCAGGTAGGCCTTCCATCATTATCAGAGATCAGGCCCCCACCACAGCGTCATCAGTCATGTGTGTACAGGGAGTACAGTAGGGGGCTGACGCAACCCTGGGGGGATCCTGTGTTCAGGGTGAGGGGGTTGGATGTATGTCTCTCCATCTTGACCACCTGGGGCCTGGCGGTGAGAAAGTCCAGGACCCAGGCACACAGTGGAGTGTTCAGCCCCAATTCCTACAGCTTCTCAGCAAGTCTGGTGGGGACTATGGTATTGAAAGCTGAATTGAAGTCAATGAACAACATCCTCACATAGCTGTTCAAAAGGGAACTGCAGATGCTGGAATATCGAGGGTACACATAATTGCTGGGGAAACTACAGCGCGGTGCAGCAGCATCTATGGAGCGAAGGAAATAGGCGACGTTTCGGGGCCGAAACCCTTCTTCAGACTGATGGGGGGTGGGGGGGGGGGGGACGGGGGGGGGGGGGAGAAAGAAGAAAAAGGGGGAGGATGGGAGGAGGAAGCCCGATGGCGGGCGGATGGGAGGGTGGGAGGAGACAGCTAGAGGGTTAAGGAAGGGGAGGAGACAGCAAGGGCTAGCAAAATTGGGAGAATTCAATGTTAATGCCATACGGACGCAAGGTCCCCAGACGGAATATGAGGTGCTGTTCCTCCAATATCCGCTGTTGCTCACTCTGGCAATGGAGGAGACCCAGGACAGAGAGGTCGGATTGGGAATGGGAGGGGGAGTTGAAGTGCTGAGCCACCGGGAGTTCAGGTAGGTTATTGCGGACTGAGCGGAGGTGTTCGGCGAAATGATCGCCCAACCTACGCTTGGTCTCCCCGATGTAAATCAGCTGACATCTAGAGCAGCGGATGCAGTAGATGAGGTTGGAGGAGATACAGGTGAACCTCTGTCGCACCTGGAACGACTGCTTGGGTACTTGAATGGAGTCGAGGGGGGAGGTGAAGGGACAGGTGTTGCATTTCTTGCGGTTGCAACGGAAAGTGCCCGGGGAGGGGGTGGTGCGGGAGGGAAGGGAAGAATTGACGAGGGAGTTGCGGAGGGAGCGGTCTTTGCGGAAGGCAGACATGGGGGAGATGGGAATAGTGGGCAAGTGGTGGGGTTCACGTTGGAGGTGGCGGAAATGGCGGAGGATTATGTGTTGTATTTGCCGGCTGGTGGGGTGAAAGGGTGAGGACCAGAGGGACTCCTGCCCTTTGTTGCGGAGTGCGGGGATGGGGAGAGAGAGCAGTGTTACGGGGTATGGATGAGACCCTGGTGTGAGCATCATCTATGGTGGTGGAGGGGAATCCCCGTTCCCTGAAGAACGAGGACATTTCCGATGCCCTGGTATGGAAATTCTCATCCTGGGAACAGATGCGGCGTAGGCGGAGGAATTGGGAGTAGGGGATGGAGTCTTTACAGGTGGCAGGGTGGGAAGACGTGTAGTCAGATAGCCATGTGATCAGTGGGTTTGTAATGTATGCCGGTCAGGAGTCTGTCCCCTGCGATGGAGAATGGTGAGTTCAAGGAATGGTAGGGAAGTGTCGGAAATCGTCCAGGTGTATTGGAGTGCCGGATGGAAGTTGGTGGTGAAGTGGATGAAGTCAGTCAGTTGTGTGTAGGTGCAGGAGGTGGCCCCAAAGCAGTCGTAAATGTAACGGAGGTAGAGGTCGGGGATGGGGCCCTGGTACGTCTTGAACAAGGATTGTTCAACGTACCTGACAAAGAGGCAGGCGTAGCTGGGGCCCATGCGTGTGCCCATAGCTACGCCTTGTGTTTGGAGGAAATGGGAGGAGTCAAATGTAAAGTTGTTGAGAGTGAGGACCAACTCCGCTAAGCGGAGGAGAGTGTCAGTGGCTGGGTATAGGTTGCTCCTCTGGTCGAGGAAGAACCGGAGGGCTCCGAGGCCATCCTGGTGGGGGATGGAGGTGTAGAGTGACCGGACATCCATGGTGAAGATGAGGGGGTGAGGGCCCAGAGAGTGGAATGCGTGGAGGCGGCGGGAGAGTGTCTGAGGTGTCTAGAACATAGGTGGGGAGGGATTTGACCAAGGGGGATAGGATGGAGTCAAGGTATGTGGAGATGAGTTCGGTGGGGCACGAACACGCAGAGACAATGGGTCTGCCGGGAGAGCCGGGTTTGTGGATTTTGGGGAGAAGGTAAAAACGGGCCGTGCGGGGCTGGGGAACGATGAGGTTGGAAGCTTGGTCGGGCAGGGCGTGGGAATTGATGAAGTCGGTGATGGTGCTAGAAATGGTGGCCTGGTGCTCGTCAGTGGGGTCATGGTCCTAGGGTAAGTAGAAGGAGGTGTCCGAGAGTTGGCGCGTGGCCTCAGCTTTGTAGCGATCGACGCGCCAGACTACCACGGCACCTCCCTTGTCGGCTGGTTTGATGACCCCAATCTGGGTTTTTTGCGGAGTGATTCAATGGCAGTGCGTTCAGAGGGGGAAAGATTAGAGTGAGACAGGGGAGTGGAGAAGTTGAGGCGGTTGACGTCGTGGCGGCAGTTCTGAATAAAGAGTCCAGAGCCGGGACTTATGAGGGGGGTTCCACGAGGAGGGGGTGCGTTGGAGACGGGAAAGGGGGTCATCATTGAGGGGCAAGGACTCCTCCCATGGAAGTGCGCTGTGAGGCGGAGACGACGGAAGAAGCGCTCCAAGTCATGGTGGGCGCGGAACTCATTGAGATGGGGATGGAGGGGGACAAAGTACGACCTCTGCTGAGGACAGACATTGGGTGGGGGAGAGGGGGAGGTCGGGGGGGATGGTGAACACCCGGCAGGGGTGGGAGTTGGGG